>NC_061112.1:125561076-125600267 GCF_002878395.1 Capsicum annuum | reverse complement strand
ATGGTTGTGGGAGGTTGTACTGACTGATAGCATTTCGGTATTAGAGTTTCTAGTGATAAAAAATTAGGAGGGCGCGGTAGAGTAGCCGTGGATGGATGTGTGGGATCCTTTCCTTGGTGTAGTTCTCCTCTTAACGTCTTGAGTTGTTGCTCCAAAAGAAGTATACGTTCATTATCTTATCTTTTAAAAATTCCTGATACGTTTGCCAGCGTTGGAACACTTCTGGTTGGGTCGATGATATTGGTGTTCATTAAATAGCTTAAGTCGGCTAGTTCTATCGATCAATACAATCAACCTCACAAATGAAAGTTCAAGAGTTAGTTTATGTCGATGGACAAGCACATTCAAACAACGTCGAGTAAGCGTATCTTATATTGTGGAGCCTCATTTTGCCAGAGGTAGGCCTTCGTCCAAACAAATTGATATAGATGAATCTAGATTTTGATACATCTTGCATTCAGAACAATTTTAAGTTTTCTTGAAGAGGGAATGTATCCAACAAGGGCAGCTAAAAGAGGCCTATATAGTCGATAAAAATTGATAGAAGCAGGCTAAAATGATGCCTTTAAAAGAGTGAGTATCTCAAGTCTCGTTATTGATGAAAGGGGATCTTGTGGTAGAGATATCGAACGGAGGATAAATATCGACGATGCCTCACGCTCATTGGCTAGAAAGAGTTAGAAGTGGGTAAAGACTAATAATATTCCACATTCATTATTTTGAAGAAGGGTGTCAAATAATCGTAGAGTTTTGAATAATATTCTACGTCTGTTGACTAGAAAAATTAATCAAACATTGGAAGAATGCTTGACGACATTCCACTCTAGTTTGGATCAAAAAAGAAAAAGTTAGACGTAGGTGGAGTTTTTAGTGACATTCCTATCTGCGGACTTGAAGAGAAAGTCGAACGAAAGCAAAGCATTTTTAGAACACTCGACTTTCATGGACTCTGAGAAAGATATTTGTGAAGTGGATTTTTAACAAGACTCTGTATTCGTGAAAATAGTGTCAAATGTTGGTTAGTTTGGGTAATACTTTATGTCTATTGACGTGAAAATGATGTCGAATGAAGAAAGAGTAAAAGAAGGCCAATTTGATTGTTCTGAGTCCATTAATATTCAATTTCTGGATTATTTGAATCATTTCTAACACAAAATATGTCATAAAGGCTTCATAACCTTTTGACTAAAGGGTGGCTTCCTAGTTGCGAAGACGATACCTTGGACCGTCCCGCCTAAGGTATATGCAATATGACCTACTACTAGACTAGGATTTTCCCTTAAATGTTCAAGAGTGGGACTGAATATTTGTGAGAAGGTGCACTAACCTAACTGCACCAACTTTGAAACTAAGAATCCAAAGAAGGTTCGGAGGAGTGCAGTACACCCCTTGGTGTACCACAGCGTGTGAATTGTGTACGGCTAAAGACTCGATAGAAAAATGCAAGTGATAAAGCAGTAACAAGTAGTGTTATTCAAACAAATAAGGAACACAAGTTTAGATTTGGCTTGCGTCCTTTCACACATAGCATGATATAAAAATATGTAAAACAAATAACATAATAAAGCATAAAAATCCTAAACTAAGCATGACAAAAAAATGTAATGAATTTATGAGCAAATTCACATAATTTTGCAGTGTAATAGGTAAGGAATTTAATCATATACAAAAAATGCAAAAATACCTCCCTCGATTGAAAATCGAGTCGATCATGGTTAGAACGTATCCTCATCCCCAGCAGAGTCGCCATTCTATCATACCCTATTTTTACCTGAGGTTAAAACGAGCACGACATTATGGACTCTAAAAGAATGAAAATTTGCACAGAATCGCCACCTAATTTTTAAGAAAATAAGGAAACCTATTGAAGTATTAACATGTGATTAATATTTTTAGTCAGTGAAAAACCAATTGAGATTCTAGGTAAGGGTTCAAGTTATTCCGAAGGGAAGGGGTTAGGCATCCTTCAGAATCCACAAGTGTGGTACCCGGCTAGACTAAATTTTTCAAAGAGGGAGGAGGTATAAAAAATAATGTAGAAGTGTATGTATTAAATATAAAATAATATAAATGTTTAAAATTATGTAAAGATGTATGTATATTAAATATATAAATAAAATATGTTATTATAAAAAATGTAAAAAAATACATGTGAAAAGAAAAGTATTTTATGTTGTGTGAAAGAAAGTATATCTTGATATGTCATGAAGAGAAAGAGAAAAATAATGTTTTTTGTTTGATTAAAGTTTATGAAAAAGTAAAGATTTACTTTAACAAAAAGATCACAATGTTTATGATGTCAAAGTGTGTAAACTAATTTGATTAATTTAATTTATTAGTGTAAACGTTAACGACCTTCGTTTGCATAAACGCGAGGTGAAGTTGTATAAAGAAATTCCGCCCAACACCCCAAAAATAAAGTTTTCACTATAATAACATTTGTACAAATATAAAAATACAATACAAAATTAAAAGGCTCTCTTTGAATGCAACTCTCGACGAATATTCCAAAATAACCTGTATAAACACTTATAAAAATGTTAGTAACAAATAAATAATAATAAATAAAAATATGTTCATTTACGTATTATAAAAAATATATTTTTTTTTGTTAAAAGTAGGCTCAGATAAAGTCATGGCTGTGAAATGGTTGCTCAATTAATTGGCCGTCCTAAATCGTTTTGCTACGAAGTGGTTGCTCAATTAATTGGCCGTCCTAAACCGTATTGCCCAAATATGAATTGTAAAATCATATATTATTGTAAAGTGTCATCACTGCCCAAAAAATATTTTTTATTACGTATATGTATACATAATAATCCGTATTTTATTTACGGAGGCCTCAAATTAAAGTAATTTTTCATTGGCCATAAAATTATGTAGTATTTGTTCATTATCAATGTAATAAATTAAAGGCAAAAGAAAAGGACAAATGTCCAAATCAGTCTAAAAATAACCGCACAGTAATGGAGTAAAATCACCTGCATAAATTAATCTCAACAAGACAACCATAAAGAATAAAAAAGGAGAATAGCATCAACTTTTGACCATATAATGATTGTTAAAGTCATCAAATATGTCAGCAAACACAATCAATCCAAATATCCAAAGTATTAAGGATCCAAAGTAGAAAAAAAATGTTAGCACCGTAAATGACCCATATCTGTAAAATAAACATACTACCAAATAAATCTATAGTAAGATACAAGGATTGGCATTTCTTCGACGGCAATCGCCGGAGAAACGTCGGAAAATGGGAGTACGGCCAGATCTGGCCAATTTTTTATGGTAAAAAGCGAAAGGAGAAGAAAGGGGGGCTGCCGTGATGCTGTTTTGTTGGTGTTAGGGGCGGATCTAGGCGGTGCTCACTGGAGAAGTGGGTTATTGTAGCGGAGGGTAGCTGGTGATGGCAGATCTGAGAAGCGGTGGGGTTGGTGTTGTTTGGATGCTCGCCTGGATCTCGAACAGTGAAGGAAAAAGAGAGAATTGTGAGGGAGAAGGAAATGAAAATGATGATTGTGTGTGTTGTCATGTTTTGTAGTGTGTGTATTTTGTAAAAGAAAAATGGAGATTATCCGCTCAAGTGTGTGTGTATGTGCCTTTTGGATGAAGAAGAAAGAAAAAGGAAAAATTGAATTTTTATGTATTTTGTAATATGTCAGAGTATTGTTCTATGTTCATGATCTGCCCGTGAATGGATGATAGCATAGCTATTTATTTTGTGAAGAAAAATGTCAAAAATAGAGGTTGTTGTGTAATGTATCCGTTGGAGTGTTTTGAAGAGCAAAATAGAAAAATGAAATAAATAAAATATGCTTGTGTATTTATGAATATGTGAGGGGGTTTGCAAAGGAAAAATATTTATGAGTTGTAAAAAATAAATATATGTGTATTTTGAAAGAGAGGAAGAAATGAACAAAAAAAAATTGTGTCCAAAATGTGTCCTCCCACCACCTATTTACACAAAAAATTGAGCACCCCTTTTATCCAATGGTTAAAGGGGTGTCCTCTCTTTTTATAATAGAACACCCTTACGTCTTTAAGTTATTGGCCAAAGTATTTTCATTCTTTTGACCAACGGACAAAGTAATATTCAAAGGATAGTGTCACTGAGTGGTCGTTGTCAGATGTGACGAGACAACACTGAGTGGTCATTGTCGGACGTGACAAGATATTATTGTGTAGTCATTGTCGAATGTGTTAAGATATCGAATTATTATACTGCACAAAAATAATTGATTCGACTCAGCGTTTGCAGACTGTAAAATATAGATGTTGAATGAAAAAAATTTAAAGAATATTAAAATTATTAAAATATAATTAATTTAAAAATACTGTAAATATATATATATATATATATATATATATATATATAACACGTCATGTCGTGCACGTGTGCGGGTGATTGTAAAATGTTAAGAACGATAATGAATTGATAAAAATCCTAAAATTAGAAAAATTATTAATAAATTATAAGAAATAAAATATGATAAAAAATTAATCAAAATCCTAAAAAAAGGATAATTATCAATAATTTATCAAACAATTATAAAAAAGATGTGAAAATTATGTTTTGTGCCCTTTAACGAACAAAAAGCCTGAAGACGTTAATTTTAGGTATAGAGAGCAAAAATTGGGTGTCAACAAGTGGCTGTTGAGCATATCCTCGAGGGAAATCTCATCACAAGACCACAATTGTCCTCTGCATCTGTTATGGTAGTGAATGAAATGTTGAAGCATGGGTTCGAACCTTGAAAAGGTTTAGGGATGTTTTTGCAAGGCATAGTTCATCCGGTAAACCTCTATGAGAACTTTGGTACTTTTGGTTTGGGATACGAGCCTACTCCTGAAGATATAAAGAAGGCTAAAAAGCGTAGGAAAGAGTCATTGTCACTTACCAAGCCAATACCGCCACTTCACGAGTCTTTTATCAAATTCAGTGATGTCGGGTCCTCTAAGTTACCTGCTGTAGAATCAATGAATGATGATGGTACAAAGTTGATTGACCTTTTTCAAAATATGTTCATTGAAGCTAATATGATTCAAATCAGGGAAGGTACCAGCAATGCAAATGTGCAGTTTGTCAGCCCTGATGTCCAGCTTAACAATTGGGAGGCCACTCCTGTCCCTATTATGAAGGAGTCTTGGTAGTATGTTTGTTTTTCTTACAATCTTAATAGCTTATTTTTCTTTCTATAATTTGAATAATTTTAGGATTGTAATTCAGACCTTTACCTTGGTATTTTAGGTTAAAACTCTTTCTATCTTTGTTTTCAATAAAGCGCAGTCTCCCTTTGTTTTATTTTGAATCTGATGTTTATTTATTTATTCTCCTATCATACAGTTCTTTCTATGCCGATTCTAATGATATGACATGCATGAAGAATTGTCAACCAAATTTAAAAACCCAATCTAATTATGAAATAATGAATAAAGAAGTTGAATACGATGAAGGAGAAACATTTGAGGATATAAGCAAGGATTTCAAACTGTGTGAGAATAAGACAAATCCCAATTTGGAAGGAACTGAGGCGATTAATTTTGGAGATCATGAAAATATTAGGGAGTCTAAGATAAGTGTACATGTTCAATCACAACCAAGGAAAGCTGTAATTGAAGCTTTGCATGAGTATAAAGACATCTTCGCGTGGTCTTATGATGATACGCCCGGTTTGAGCACTGATTTGGTAGTTCACAAGTTGCCAATTGATCCTGTTTTTCCTCCTGTCAATAAAAAGCTAAGAAAGCTCAAAACTGACATGAGTGTAAAAATTAAAGAGGAAATCACGAAGCAACTTGAGGCTAAAGTCATTCGAGTGGCCCAATATCCTACTTGGTTGACAAATATTGTCCCTATTCCAAAGAAGAACGGGAAAATTCGAATGTGTGTTGATTATCTGATCTAAATAAGGTGAGTCCGAAAGATAATTTTCCACTTTCCAATATCCATATTTTGTTAGACAATTGCACCAAACATGATCTTGCGTCTTTTGTGGATTGTTATGCGGGGTATCACCAGATCATTATGGATCTAAAAGATGCGGAAAAGACATCATTTATTACGCCATGGGGGACATATTGTTATCAAGTCATGTCTTTTGGACTAAAGAATACTGGGGCAACTTACATGAGGGCAATGACCATAATTTTTCATGACATGATGCACAAAAAGATTGAAGTTTATGTGGACGACGTGATCATTAAGTTGAGAGAGCAATCTGATCATGTCAAAGATTTGAGAAAATTCTTTGAAAGGCTTCGAAGGTATGATCTCAAAATTAACTCAGCAAAATATGTATTTGGAGTTCCATCGGGAAAACTCTTGGGGTTTATAGTCAGTCGGCACGGCATTGATTTAGATCCTTCAAAAATAAAAGCTATTCAAGATTTACCTCCACCAAAGAACAAAACAGAGGTAATGAGTTTACTTGGAAGGTTGAATTATATCAGTAGATTTATTGCTTAGCTTACGACAACCTGCGAGCCAATATTCAAGTTATTGAAGAAGAATGCTAAAGTTGAATGGACTGAAGAATGTCAAGAGGCATTTGATAGAGTTAAGAGGTACTTGTTGAATCCGCGTATTTTGATTCCCCCAGAGCCAGACAGACCCTTGATATTGTACATGTCTGTGTTAGACAATTCATGGGTAGAAAAAAATAAGCCATCTACTACCTCAGCAAAAAGTTTACCACTTATGAGGCTAAGTACATTCTTCTTGAGAAGACGTGCTGCGCCTTAACTTGGGTAGCCTAAAAGCAAAAACATTACTTTTCATCTTATACTACTTACCTCATCTTTTGTATGGATCCTTTAAAGTACATTTTTCAGAAGTCTATGCCCACAGGCAGACTAGCGAAATGGCAGATATTGATCACAGAGTTTGATATTGTCTATGTGACACGAACTACAATAAAAGCTCAAGCTTTAGCGGATCATTTGGCTAAAAATCCTATTGATGAGAAGTATGATCCATTGAAGACTTATTTTCCAGATGAAGAGGTATTATATGTTGATGAGTTTATTTTTGACGATTGTCATTCAGGCTGGAAATTGTTCTTTGATAGAGCTACTAATGTAAAAGGAGTGGGGATAAGAGCAGTTCTTATTTCTGAATAAGGACAATATTATCCTATAACAGCCCAACTTCGATTCTATTGTACCAATAATATGGCAGAATACGAAGCTTGCATTCTGGGATTGAGATTAGCCATTGACATGGGAATTCAAAAACTGTTGGTATTGGGAGATTCAGATTTATTAGTCCACTAAATCCAAGGAGATTGGGAGACTTGTGATTTAAAACTCCTACCATATAGAGGTTGTTTGCAAGATCGTTGTCAATAATTTGTATCAGTGAAGTTCAAACACATTCCCAGAGCTCATAATAAGATTGTTGATGTTTTAGCGACCTTATCTTTGATGCTTCAACATCCCGACAAAACTTATATTGATCATTTGCATATACAGATTCATGATCAACATGCATATTGCAATGTTGTTGAGGAAAAACTTGATGGAGAGCCATGGTTCCATGATATCAAAGAATATATTCAGACTGAAAAATATCCTTTACATGCCAATGGTAATCAAAAGAGAACTATTAGACGTTTGTCTAGTGGATTTTTCCTAAGTGGAGGAATCTTGTATAAGAGGACACCTGATTTGGGGCTTTTGAGGCGTGTAGATGCTAAAGAAGCTTAAAAAATCATGACTGAAGTACACTCTGGGATTTGTGGACCACACATGAGTGGGTATGTTTTGGCAAAGAAAATACTCCGAGCAGGCTATTATTGGCTCACCATGGAATGAGATTCCATTAATTTTGTTCAGAAATGTCATGAATGTCAGGTACACGGAGACTTGATACATTCTCCTCCATGTGAGTTGTATACAATGACTGCTCCATGGCTTTTTGTGGCTTGGGGAATGGACGTAATTAGACCAATTGAACCAAAGGCCTCTAATTGACATAGGTTCATCTTGGTAGCCATTTATTATTTCACGAAGTAGGTGGAAGCAGCGACTTTCAAGTTAGTGACCAAGAAAGTGGTGGTTGATTTTATTCACTCCAACATCATTTGTCGGTTCGGCATTCCAAAGATAATTGTCACGGATAATGCTGCGAACCTCAATAGTCATTTGATGCAAGAAGTGTGCTAGCAATTTAAGATTATGCATCAAAATTCAACTCCTTATCGTCCAAAGGCGAATGGATTTGTAGAAGCTGCCAACAAGAACTTAAAGAAAATACTTTGTAAGATAGTGCAGGGTTCTCGACAATGGCATAAAAAGTTACCATTTGCTTTGTTGGGTTAGCGTACTATAGTTCGGACTTCAATTTGTGCAACTCCTTACTTATTAGTGTATGGAACTGAAGCAGTTATACCTGCAGAGATTGAGATTCCATCTCTTCGAGTAGTTGTGGAAGCTGAAACTGATTATGACCAATGGGTCAAGACTCGTTTGGAGCAATTAAGCTTGATTGATGAAAAAATATTGACTTCAGTATGTCATGGACAACTATACCATAAGAGAATGGCGCGAGCATATAACAAAAAGGTGCGTCACAGACATTTTGAAGTTGGTCAGTTGGTACTAAGATGCATCTTACCTAATCAGATTGAAGCCAAAGACAAGTTTTCTCCTAATTGGCATGGACCATTCATGGTGAAGAAAGTGTTACCTAATGGCGCGTTATATCTGATTGATATAGAAGGCAAAATGGAAGGAATATCGGTCAATGCTGATGCGGTTAAAAGATATTATGTATGATATTCATGTACAATTACGTTATGTATGTTTTATACTTACATTTTTAAAGATTTGAAATGATGAAGGCATTTTGTTCTACTATCTGAATAATATATCAAACTTTGCTTACCCCTTTGAGCTTTTATTTTTCTTCGTACCCCTCTTTTGGAATCAAATTAAAGTTAGAAAATTGGAAAAAAAAAGTTGAAAAAAAAAAGAAAAAAAAGAAATCAATCAAAAATTCAAAATCAAACGAAAGAATGATGTTTCATGAACTACGTTTGACCTGATTCTTGCTATGACAAGATACGTAGGCAGCCCTGCTTCGGGGTTTGGTCTAACCAGAAGAAAATTTAAATTACCCAAAATGAAATGAAACTGGGGCAAAATTTATTTTCTTAAAAGAATCGATTCCAAAAGTTGTATGTTTCACCCAATGTTACATAAATTTTTTAGCCTTATGTCAACCTTTCTTTCTAACCCTATCCAAAAGCCAAGTTACAACCAAAGAAAGACCTTCGAATCAATCTTTGAGAATGTCAAGGTTAAACATGTTATGAGTGCATGATATTTCATATTTTGGGTGTTTATTTAAAAAAAATGAAATGAAAAAATAAAAATGAGAGAGTCTTATTGGTAAAAACCATTTCGGGCACCATAAGACGACTATGAGCTGAGACAGAAATGAAAAGGAGATAGGCTCGTTGGCAAAAACCCATTGAGGTGCCACTAGCCGAAGAAAGGTTGCTTTCAAGAAGGAACAAGTTCAAGATTGACTTAATTTCAAGCTCAATAAGTGGACAAAAGTTGTAATGATTGGTGTGGGTAGATCTAGTTGTTTGATTCAAAATGCATGTCATAATCACCAGAATTGTTTTCCACATGCAGATAAGTTTTCTCTTTGTTTTGAAAAAGAGATGCCTATTGTCTTTTTTTTTGTTTTGTTCTAATTTTTTATTTTTTGTGTCCTTGTCATCAAACGAAAATTTTTTGTTGTCTTTTGAGTCAAATTCACGTCAGGTCGAGTTAGAAAGGACTCCAAACTCGCTACAAACTCCTTTAAGGGTACAAAGCAAGACAAATAATCGATGCACAGAGATAATGTTTCAAAGTAAAAGTAAAGTACTCAAGATGATTGTGATTTGACCATTTTAAACTCGTGAAAATCTAAGGGATGTATTGGAAGCTAAACTCAGAAGCATCATACAACAGAAACATGATTTTAGTTAAGAATCTCAGTAGTCAGAATTTTGAGTCAGAATTATGACAATTCAATGAATATTATCATGGATTGGAAAAGAGTTGAGCATGGCAAGTGCGAGAGCGGACACTTCAAAAGCCAAAATCCACAAACCAACCACCACATATTTTAAAACTCACAATTTTTCTTTGTTTGGAACAGAGATGAAATAATTATTTTCAGATAAAGAATGCAATTTCACACTTCTCTCAATGCAAGAAGCATGGTTGCAACATCCGATACTGGATCTCTGTCATGGTAAACTTTATTCTTTGCGGGTATATTAAGATCCAGTGACACATAAATTTTTCCAATACAAACAGGGGCAAAAATTTTATGTGTGTTGTATGGAATTTATTTTTTGCTCAGGACCCTCCTGAAGAATGGAAATTTATTTTTATGCTCAGGATCCTCCTGAAGAATGAGAATTTATTTTATATTCAGGACCCTCCTGAAGAATGGGACAAGACCCTCCTGAAGAATGGAAATTTATTTTTATGCTTAGAACCCTTCTGAAGAATGGAAATTTATTTTATATCCAGGACCCTCCTAAACAATGTGATGTTATTTTTCTGTTTCACTATTTGCTTTAAGTCCAGGAGCCCGCCTGAAGAACAGGGTGAAGAAGTTGTAAGTCCAGGAGCCCGCCTGAAGAACAGGGTGAAGAAATTGGAAGTCCAGGAGCCTGCCTGAAGAACAGGGTGATGAAATTGTAAGTTCAAGAGCCCGCCTGAAGAACAGGGTGAAGAAATTGTAAGTTCAGGAGCCCGCCTGAAGATTAGGGTGAATTTTCAAATTCAAGTCGCGAAGGCTTGAATCAAGATTCTAGATATTGTAATTTTTACTTGTAATTTTCATTTTTGATTTTTATTAGTCAGTTGAATGTAAAGGCAGAAGTTGCTAACTGGAAATTCGACGGAATCCCACTCGACTTTAACTTTTTCTCTCGTCAAATTTCCTTTGAACTACCCATGATCTGATTCCCTTATAACCCGGGATGGGTAGGATGTCCAAAAACAGAACTCGATCATATTTTTATTTTTTTTTTTAATTTTTACCTTTCAAATAATTGGAGGGTCAAAAATCATATCTTGTCTATTTCTTTGTATGAAAACTCTTCGAGATTTCACACAAAGAGGGGCAAAAATGTAGACACGTGATTTTTGATCCTCCCTAAATTTTAACTTGTTTATCGATATTAAATATTTTATATTTATATATTTAATCATATATTATTTTGATTATTATTTTTATTTTTAATATTTTTTTGTTAAAAATAAATAATTAAGTAAAGTTAATTTTGAGATATTTATTTTATTTTTATTTTTATTCTAATTTTTAAAATAAATATATGTATTTTCCTTTTATAAATTTTAATAAATAAACTAATAGTTTTAGTATTGTTTTATTATATTTGTTTTTGTCTATTTATAAATTTTTATTATATTTTGTTAAATATAAAATTAATTACATATTATTATATTCATTTTTATTATTATTTTATTTATTATTATTATTATTACTAATATTATATGTATGTATATATATATATATACAAAAAAAAATTTTTTTTTTAAAAATATAATAAAAAAAAGAAAAAAAATTAAATTTAAATTTTCCCCCCCTCCCTTATTTGTTTTTAACAGCTCCCCCCAAAGAACCCTACTATGAAAAGGACTCCCACCCCAGAAAAAAAAAAACGAACATTCTACATATTACAGACATAAGAAAAAGTCAGATAGAGTAAAAGAGCGTGAGGAAAACATTCACAAACATCAGTAAAAAGGAGAAAAAGAGCGTGAGGGAAACATTCACAAACATCAGTAAAAGGAGAAAAAAAATGAAATTTTGTTAAATTTTCGGTAACGGCTTCTTGCTTCGTCGTAGGTTTTATTCAATTATGTAATATTATTTTGTTATTTTTATTATGAATTAGTATGAATAAAAATTGTTCAAGTGATCTTATATATTATTCGACATGTGAAGTGGATTGATTAAGTGAACTCTGTTATTATATGTCATACTATTAAGTTACTGAATATTTTATGATATATGCTATTTACACATCACATACTACAGAGATTTATACATATACTATATATTCAGACACTTATTAATTTTATGTTTCAATGAATTCATAGGCAGACACCAACATCTTACAGTAAATAGAAAAATACGCGCACACAATGAAAGACCAGAGAATGGAAACAAGTAAAAATTAGACAGAAATTAAAGAAGAAAAGCCAAGAGTAAAATCAGTGAATAATAAAAAAAGATAGTTCCTAAATTTTCCGGCGAGAAACTCGCCAAAATTTCGCCGGAAAACACTCCAACCGCTACACCGCCACTCTTCCTTTCTCGCAACCTCACCGGCGAACTAGCCTCACCGCTACACCGCCACCATCCCTCTCACCTCGCCGGCGCTGCCCCTTCCCTCTCCTCTTTCCCCGCACCAGCCGACCCTGTTTGCTTTAGATCTAGTGGAGAACCACCGAAAAATAACCCCAACCAGCCAACAACTCTTCATACGTCGTTGCTTCATCCAAGGCAGCAAAATTACCGCCGGCCACGTGAAACTGGTTCAAATATTACCGAATCCGGCCATCGCCGATGAACGGCCATCTCCGTCAGAAAAGGATACTACTCGTTCCTTTAGTTCTCAAAAACAAAAAGTTGAAAAAGTTTTATACATATGTTTATTTTAAAGATAATATATATTTAACTTTAGTCATATAATATTATAAATAATTTAATCCCAATCTTCCTTTTTGATGATCCTAATAATATTAATGTCACATGATTTAATACAATTTACTATTAAAATAGTAATTTTAAATAGTTTTAAAGGAATTTGTCTTTTGCTTTCATTAAAAATTATCTTAATCTTTGTCATTATCAACTTGTAATTAAATATGACATTAGTTTGAATTTTTATTATTTTAATAATTGTATTTTACTAAGATTTATATATCATTATTTTTTTTCTATATTAATTGTGTCCAAATTAAATTACTGGGATTTTTATGCCTAATTTATTTTATAAAAATATAATTTAGGTTAAAATAAATTTAAGGAGATTAAAACTTTCGAGGTAATATTAAATTTAGTATAATGTAGATAGATTTGTTTATTTTATTAATTTTATTATTTCATTATTTTATTTAATAAAATTTGACAACTATTTATTAAATTATTTATTTATTTATTTATTTATTTTATTTATTTATTAAGAATAAATATTGCTTCGAATAAATAAAAATTATTTTGAGTTTATAAAAGACAATTTAATACTTTTAACGTTAGATAGATTCTTACGTTTTAAAATATTTGTCTCAATTAAGAATGCAGCATACACATCTTTTCAAGACATTTTAAAATTTCAAGGATGTAATAATGCACCTTGACAAATATTTTTCTAAAATTAACTTTTATCGATTTAATATAAAATATATAGACAATTTTCGGTATAATTAAAAATGAGCGATTTTAGGCCTTAACATAATTTATCAAAATAATTTAAGTCAAGATAAGTCATTAAAAGCGACCGTGATAGAACCACGGGACTCGAGGGATGCCTCACACCTTCTCCTCGGTCAACAGAATTCCTTACCCGGTCTTCTGTTTTCGCAGACCAATAAAAGAGTTATATCCTTTTGATTAGAGATTCAAAAAGGTGACTTGGAACACCATAACTCAATTCCAAGTGGCGACTCTGTAAATAAAATAATCCCTATTCAATACCGTTACTTTAATTGGAAAAACCCTTCGACCTCGAATCCTCCGAGCGAAAAAGGGGTGTGACAGTTACGATGAAACAGTAAATACGTCTCAACCATATACGGCTGTAGACATCGAAATATTATGGACTCTATAGAATTCAATTTCTGTTAGAGTTCTTGGAGGCTGTTTATCCTAAATCTAGCTTGGAGGCTACTCCCCAAGTCCTAAATTACGCCTATATAAAAAGGTAACATATTCCTTAAAAGGCATCCTCATTATTCCACAAATTTATGATATATTCGTAAACAGATCAAACATCTCAAATATTCGATAAACTTTTGGGTATTCATAAAGAGATCGAGATGTTCAATAATATCACATGGGTATTCATAAAGAGATCGAGATCTTCAATATCCCAACAAAATCATGGGATATTCATAAGGATAATCGTCAATTAAAAGGAGACATTTTCTCAATTTTTGTTATAGCTATTGCAGTTGTTGAAGCAACCATTGAACTGACTATTGTTTCATCAATTTACCGTAACAGAAAATTAACTCGTATCAATCAATTAAATTTATTGAAATATTAGTATTAATCATCTAGATCCTAATATCATCCTACATTCGAGAAATACACTACTAACAACCCTCGAATTACGGAGAAATCAAGAAGGAGGAACCAAGGAATCGATAAAAAATTTTATTACTTCATATTTTATTTGTAATTATAATTTATTTTTGTAAGTATAAAATTTGTTGCAAACAACTGCATCCTGCATCCATCGATGTAATATATGTCCCGTGAGAAGAGAAAAATGTGTGATTTTCTTGTCAACTAACATATTTTTATAGTGACTGACTGACTGGTACTCCCGTTTTAATATAATTGTTGGCCATTTTGTCAGAAAGGCGTCAGTCCATCATCAATTCTATTTTAATTTCCCCATCTTTTTAAGTACAACCTCAAAAAAAAAAAAAGTCAAGCAAAAATATATGAATAAACTCCTTTTCCCATCCTTTTTAGTGGGGAAAAAAATGTGTAAAAGGAGTATATATAACAAAAGAAAAAGAAAACGAGGGGAAGTATTCGGTCAGTTTCATCTTTCATGGGAGAACGTGGAGAAGGTGCCATGCACTCCTCTTTTTATCCCATAAATAACTAAATTAATAAATATAAAAAAAGAAAAGTAATGTCATTTTTAGTACTAGTACTAGCTAGTTGGAAAAATTCAATGAAACTCAATTATCATGTTTCGTTTTTTTCTTTCTAAGTTCATTTCCTATATATGTGTGGCTTCAAGGAATATTTCAGGTTCAATAATGTGTTAATTACTTTTATAATGGTGGAGTAGGTAAAGTTTTAATTTCAAAATCCATAAACCTAAATAAACATCTTTCTCGTTGCACCAAAATAATATATAAACACGTTTTTAAATATACCTCTTTTGTCCCTTCATTTGTACTCTTATCTTTTGTTTTTTTTGTTGTTGTAATGATTCAGAAATATCGTCTTTGTGCATGTATTTGATTAAAGGGGTTAGATATTTGTCAACGTAACAAACATAAAACGAGTCTTAAAATTGAATACGGAAGAAAGAAAATAAAGGGAAGATTGGGCCAGTTTTTCATCCAATAAACTTTAATTTTTCGTACATGTAAAATCATAATCATTAGGAGGTATTTGCTGGAGTGTATAAGAATAGTGTAAAATATGATGTATTAATAATGCTTATATTAGCAATATTTATGTTAACTATGTCTGCATTAGTTATATTTGTATTTTTTCTTATGCAGTGTTTGGTTCAATGTATTAAAAATAACATGAATTACATAATTTCTAAAAAAAAAATTTTTTTTTTTTAACATAATACTCTCAATATATATGTTGGAAAGGATGTGAAATTTTTTTCGAGAGATAATAATGTCTTAATCAAGTTAATGCATGCATTAGATCCATTGCATTACTAATGTCATGGATTTTGAGGTATTAGTAATACTCATGCACCTCCAGTGGCCAGGGGTGGATCTATGAAGAATGTATGAAGTGGCATGGCACCCGCACTTCTCGGATGAAACTCTGTATATTTATGTGTATATGTATCAGTTAATGTATAAATATTATGCTTAGGACCCACAATATCAAAGAGACTAGTGGTGTAAGTGGTTGAAATTGTTTGGTTTAACTCCAATAATGTGGGTTCGAAACCTGCTCTGCACTCTATTTTTAGAGTGATTTTTAGCACTTGTCTGTTTTCTCTTTAAAAAAAAATATAGTGTGGCTACGAAAAATAAAATGTTAGATATATATAATTATAGTTTACTATTTGACTATTGATTCTACTGCCCTAAAATATCATACGAAGTATACCTTATTATTCAAAATAAGGTGGCACCCAGAGCTTTCGAATCTTGGATCCGCCTCTGCCAATGGCGGAGCCAGAATATTTACTAAGAGGGTTCATAAGTGAATATACGAACCTCATAAGTGAATATACGAACCAACCGAAGGGGGTTAAACATTTAATATATATACATAAAAAATAATTTTAACCATGCATATATAGCATAATTTTTCACCGAAGGAGATTCGGATGAACCCCCTCGGCAAACGGTAGCTTCGCCCATGCAGTGGTGGAGCCGAATATTTACGAAGGGGATTTCATAAGTGAACATACGAACTAATCGAAGGGGGTTCAACATCTAATATATATACATAAAAAATAAATTTAACCATGCATGTATAGCATAATTTTTCGCCGAAGGGGGTTCGGATGAACCCTTCGGCAAAAGGGTAGATCCGCCACTGCGCCCATGTTCATCTCAATACACAATAGAGTGTGCAACTAATGCAAACATTAGTTATACTAAGGTAAAAAGATACACCAAACAAGGTATTACTAGAGAAAATACATAAAGACCCCCATGATCTTCTCTGAATTTTTCAACAAGACACTTAAACTTTATTTTCGATCTATTACCCCACAAATCTTACTTAAATCGTTGCAAATGCACCATTTTGACCCTCTGCGTGTATACACGCGCAACAGACACGTGAAAAGGCTCAAAATTGATTTTTTCTACCAATTAAAAGCTGCTACATGTAAATATTTTGATATATAATTTATCTTCTTTTTTTAAAAAAAAATTAATATTTATTTATTTTTAAAAATTATTTCATACACCACCCAGCCCCTGCAACCCCCGTACCCACCATTGTCTTCTTCCCCATTCTCTTCTTCTTCATCACCATTAACTCAATAAGAACATCAATTACAATAACAACAACAACATCAATTAGAGCAGCAACAACAACATCATACCATAACTCTCTTTCTCCTCAATCCTCTCAATCATCACCATAATTCTACTCACCTTTTACCATCACCATATTTACTTTCTTCAATTTCAAGTTCTTATTTCAGTAGTTTTCTTTTTTCTTTTTTACATTTTTGAACAAATTTATAAAACCCAATATATATCCTCTTAAGAAGAACTATATATAAAGCTCCATTTTAATGAAGTTTTGATAGTACAAAATTAGGAAACAATACAAAATTAACATTAACACGAAATTGGAAACAACAAAATTAACATTGAAATTTAAAGAGAAAGAAGAATATATGGAGAAATCAAAAACTGATAGGGATAGGGTGGAGGGAAGCTGCTGGACGGGGGATGGGGAAGGAGATGTTGGACAGGGTAGGGTGGGGGAGAGGGGGTGGGAGTGGGGTGATAAATAAAATAAAAAGAAAAATTTTATTAAAAAATATAAATAAAATATGAAATTAAATTATTTAACACGTGTCAACATCTGATTGGTGAGTGCATTCACTCTCTTTCTTGTGACTGAGATTCAACGAAAAATGGTATATTTGCAATGACTTAATTAAGATTCGTGGGGTAATAGATCGAAAATAAAGTTTAGGTATCTTTTTAAAAAACTCGAACAAGATCAGGAATCTTTATATATTTTTTCGTTTTACTAATACACATTAAATTAATACATGAATTAATTTTTCAATACACTCTAACAAACGATCCCTAAGTTGAATAGACTTGAAAATTTTGTTGACCCCGTTTATGAGCTGGCATATATTGATGACAAAATGAAATTTTTATAGTATATCTTTGTCCAAGTTGTATACACCCTTCGATATTATTCAAGAAAATGGATAGAACTATTTTAGATATAATATTTGTTTCTAAATATTAAATGGTTTTGAAAAGACCACATAGTGTATGTTGGAAAATAAATTAAACGACATTAAGAAACGACCATAGCAAAAGGTAAAGACACCGACTTCGCAGCCAGCAGGTAGAGGCTCTGATTAAAATTCATATTATTAAATTATCTTGTTGTCTTATTCATTTTGTATTTCTCTTCTTCATATAGAAAAAGATAAAATAGACAAGACTTATTACGTTCGGACTGAAAAATAATTAAGTGGCAAGTTTGATGCATTTTTACGTTATACTTTTTGACCCATGATACTTGTAGTATTTTGGAACTGTGTATATTATTTTTGTTGCTAGCTTACTGATGTTATAGTAATATTTTTATTTTTTGGACTCAAATACATTATCAGATTACTAAATACTGTATTATTTTGATATCTTTTGGTGATATAGCAAAGCGAGTGTTGTAGATATCAAAATTTTATGGACTCTACGAGAAAAATTTAGATTCTGCTAGAGTTCGTGAAGGCTACTATACCCTAAACCTAGTCTGGTGGTTACTCTACTTTAAATCCTAAATTACGCGTATATAAAGGAAAAAACATTTCCTTAAAGAGACATCTATATTCATAAAGAGATCAATCATCTCCAGAATTTCATAAAATCATTAGATATTCGCAGAAAGAGAGCAAGACCCATTTTTCTTGCTAACCAAATATATTAAGAAGATCCACAAAATCTTCTTTAATGGAGACAAATTCAAATCAAAATTTTCGTTTGTGATTGAAATTTATTTTGTCATGAATTAAAATTTATTGGGAACAAATTGACACACTCAGTGGATCAAATCAGCGATTCATCTCTTCTCTCATATATCAGATGTGCAAATCTGTAGCTGTAAGACCGTAAAGATGGAAGGATACTTCAAGACTCGTTTTTGAGTTTCATTAAATCTATACTCTAGTAGGGGCATTTGCAGAATTTCATATACTCATGGAGTATTCACAGAAATAGATCAAAATCCACTCTTCTTAATAACCAAATACATCAAGAAGATTCACAAAAACCTCCTTTCATGGAGATAAAATTCAAGTCTATATATATTTGGAAAATACACTATTAATGTCCCTCGAATTACGGAGAAAATCAAGATTCAAGATAGAAAAATCAAGGAAAGAACAGAATTGTACCCATATTTCTTATCAATAAAATTATATTTCTTTATATTTTATTTATGATTGTAATTTATTTCTATCATTGTAAAATTTGTTGCAAACAAGTGAATGTGATACTGAAGAAAAATTAAGGCATGATAATGAAATGTTATATGACAAATGACTATCATAGTAATGTTTGACCATAGATGAAAAAATCTAAAAAAATAGGTGGAAGGGAGCTTACAAAATTCGGTATTCTAATATTCTTAATTCCTTCACTCACAAGAAATCTAATCAAATGATCGAAATGGATTAAATTCCAAACAATTATTATGCCCAACTTTTTTGCTGGCCCCCAATTTAGTGGAAAGAGTTTCAGAAACTCAAATGAATCAGAATATGGAATTTCAAATATATGGGATCACCAACCATTTTTCACTATCTGAAGATGAATATAACCTTTAAACTATTAAGGATATATTGCAAGCTATATTGACACTAAGCAATGAATAAAGTTATTATATATACACTGTTAATATAAGAACTTTTTTATATCATCAGATATCATAAGAAATAAAAACATATTTACAATTTTCGTACCGAATTGTTACAAAAGATAAAAATAACATGATAATCAGATAATATGAACACTATACTTCTTAAAGGAATGTTGTATATAACTTAAAAATATTAATGATAGTCGCTCAGGGGCGGACCTACGTGTTAGGATGGGGTGCACGTGCACCCGTAAAGTTCGAAAAAAGTTCTACATATGTATATGTATATACCTATAGATATTTATATATAACCATATGTGCACCCAGTTGAACGTTATTGCAGGGTTCGATTCCCGTGATTGCGTTACCTTTGCAAACTTTTTGTTTTATTATTTTTAGCAACAAAAATGGCAATAAGGATTTGAACTTGTGACCTCTTGTTTACTAAATGTTCCCTTTTCCACTAGGCTAGTACACTCATCTACTTCTATTGAGTTAAGGTATATTTATTCGCCTAAAATTCATATTTAGCCTATGTATATATATTTTCGTCATTGCTTAAACCTCTATTGACCAGTAAGTTTGATACAACACTATCCCTCATTCGTCATTGGAAGATTCTCGTGGCTTATGTAAAGATAATGGTACACCTACGTTCTTCGAATCCTGAATTCGCCTCTATAGTCACCCCTCTATAGTCTTGAAGGAACAAAAGGACTACTTTTGAAGGACAACTCTATCATCCCACTTAGGCATAAATCATAATAATTCAAGCTAGCTAGAACTGAATTATTCTATGCTTGGGAAAAAGCATAGTGGGAACAATTATATATATTGTTCCATCAACGTTATAGCTTAAAGTACCATTTGATTATCTTAACAAATGGTAATATTTTATTTATATATATTTCATAAAGATAAGAAAGTGTATTTTTTAGAAGGAAAAGTTCATGATAGTCTAGCCTATAATCTAGTTGTTAATAGCCTTTTCGAACACATGAGTCATGATTTTCTTTCTTGTATTCTTCCCTTTTAATTTATTTGTTTTATTTTTTCTTGATTTGTTTTAAAAATAATTCTGAGAATTCTTTAATTCAAAATTTTCACACTTTAATTAGATCTAATGATGCACTTAGCCTCAGATTTCATAACCTGGCCTACTTCAATTTAATAGCGTAATCTATTTATTATTGCATGATGAATAATTTAGTCATGAAACGGCTTGTGCACTTTGTATAGTTAATTTGGTGTAATTATATTGTTATATATGGAAGAAAAATCTCCTTTCTCCATGGAATAAATTAGTTTTACTATAAGTTACTCTACAAAATAAAACAAGGAAAATTAAAAGGCACTAATATCAACTGTTCATTTTTTTGCCGACACATTAGGGGAACCAGAACCAGGAAACAAGCAGATTGACATAGCTCATATTAATGTGATATTAAATTGTTTCCAAATAGTCATAAGAGTTAGTCTTGCATTGAGTTGTCGTATTCATAAGTGGCGGAACGAGAATTTTCATTAAGCAGTGTAAGGATATAAAGAAGTAAATTTACAAAGAAGTCAAGTGGTGTTATTATATAATATATATACAATTAAAAAATAAATAAATTACCTAGCTAAATAGTACTTCCTCCGTTTAAAAAGGAATGACCTAGTTTGACTTGGCACAAAGTTTAAGAAAAATAAAGAAACTTTTGAATCTTGTGGTTTTAAATTAAAGATATGTCAAATGTACCAAAATGCCCTTCAATCTTGTGGTCTTAAATATACCACGTGGAAAGTTAGAATTAAAAAATTGCTAAAAAAGGAAAGAGGTTATTCTTTTTTAAACGGACTAAAATAGAAAGTAGATCATTATTTTTTAAATGAATGGAGTATAATTTTCCGATTTTCCGACGAAAGAATCTGTTGATAATGGCACCCTTCAGTTACATATGGCTCTGCCACTGATATTCTCTACTATCTACAAGAGTAGTAATTTGAATTTTATGAGTTTTAAGTTTTAAGATAATCATATCAGATATTAACAACTAGGCTTTAAATTTAATTTATTAATAATAAATATAAAGTTTCAACTAACGGTATTGATTTAGATAAAAAAGTGACATTGTTACTAAATTGAAACCAACGAACAATTTAAGTATCTATGGATCCATCATTAATTAATTAATTTAACTGATTATATAGGTTAAGAGCCAATATATGAATTAGCTCAAGGAGGTGAACCTGGCAAAATAAATTAGAATATATTGCCAAAATTAAGTAGTTGATCAAATTAATTTTGGATTGTTTACAGTGATAATCACTGTTGAAGATACATCTGTTGAATATATATATATCTGTTGATCTTTAGAAAAAAAAAATCCCAAAATTCTTCCATTCCATGCTCCAAGGCCCAAGCATTAAAATTGCGCCACAAATTAATCCTTAATGATCACCGTAGATTTCTCATAAACAAGTAGTAGTAATCAAATCATTAAGTACAAAAATTCAAACAATAATACAACTTTATCTTTTTTTGGAGGGGCATATTATTGTTTTCTTCCTTAATTCTATCCTTATTTACAAACAAAAGAAGAACTAAAAGATAAACATTTCAAACTTTGGTTGATCACCTTTACCATAATAGTGAAGAAAAATTCTTGAAAGAATATAATAAAAACTGGGATTATATTGAGATTTAATTATGCTTCATGACTTGCAGTCTCAGAAATGCTTTCTAAATGAGGCCTCCATACTCCAACTCTTCCTCTTCTTCTATCTCTTTGTGTTGACACTTTCTCAGACAAAATTTCACTCAAATATTGATCATTAGAGACCATCAAATTATTACCATTATTATTATTATTATTACTATGATTACCATTATGACCTTGTGATGATGATGACGACGACGATGACGATGATCTTGTTTTCTTCTTCCTTGTTGTTGTTGATGATCTCGAACGATTTTTTCCACTTGAAGAAGGAGTTGGAATTGGCATGAGGAAATAAATCTTTCCACGTTTAAGTTCAGCATCAGGAGGAACTACAACAATTTTGGGACAAACTCCACCTCCTTCTGAAGAATAATAAGATGATGATGGCTTTTTAAGTACATGTTTAGGGTAAATCTTCATGATTTCTGATGCTTTAACACTCCCACTAATCTCTTCAACTTTTCCATTAGCATGAACAATACGAATAACATCAAGTGCCCCACATGGTAGTATACAAGATATGCAACATCTTATTGTGTTCTTCATGATGGCTTGCCTATTTTTATTTTTATTTTCCAAAAGAAGGAGGAGGAGGAGGAGAAAGGAAAAGAGAAAGAGAAAGAAAAGTCTCCTCTCTTGTGTTTATAATGAGAGCAAAAGAAGAAGTGGAAAGGGGAGGGATATTGTATATTGGTATCAATTATATCAATCAACTTGGTGTAGTTTTTGTTACTACAAAGTACAAATGATGATTTTATTATATGCTTTGGGGCTTACCATGCATCTTTTTTTTTTTTTTTCTCTTTTCTTTTTGCGGATACTTTTTCTTCGGGGCGGAGCTAGAATATGAGTATTATGGGTTTGGCCGAGCAAATAACTTTTATTTAAATAGAGGCGAATTCGAAATTTTAATTTTAATTTATGGATTCAATCATAAAGTTCTTAGAATTGTATTGGACCTTTTGTATTTCTAAACTTATTTCATACTTCATATATATCTACTATTTAAAATATATATATATATATTAGTGGATGTTAACATATAAATTTATATCCGCGTCGAAATTATTGGGTTCAGATAAACTCAGTATTAGTATTCTACTACATATATGTCTCTGGATTTAAACTTTGTATTTGTCTTACAAGATGTATTAAATATGTACTAATATTAATTTAGAATTCAAAGTAACTTAATAAAATTAGAATTCCGAACCCATAAACTTCAATTCCTGGCTCCAACTTGGTTTTTTCTTTTATATTTTTTTCTTTGGTCTTTTGCTTATTTTTAAAAAGATAAAATTCACTTTCTAATTGGGGGTTGGAAATGAATGGCATGAATAATTGCACCTCATTTTGTACTTTGCCTTTTGTATCCATCATTCAGGGCCCTTTGCCATTCAATTCCATTCCCCCATATATGTGTATTTCCTTTAATTTGCTGAGTCCAATAATAATGGGAGTTGGCTGCCTATGCATGAAACTTGGATGACCCCATGTTTGTACATGATTGGAATTGACATGTCAGCACTGGTGGGGCCAAGTACATTTGCTCTACAACCATGTGTCTGAATCAGAATTCGACACCTGTCGAGCGACATTTGGCTGAATTCTCCTGGTTTAGAGTAGGTGAAGAGGCTAATTAGTGTAGGGTCCTTATTCAAGAGAGGGCCAAAGAGAAATATTTGTGTGATAGAAGAATATATTGTTTCAGAATATGGAGAAGGTTTCATTTGGTCCCTTGCACATTAGGTTTAATTAAGATTGAAAAGGAAATTGTAGTTTTTTGCAATTTGTTGGAGTGGGTGGAAAAATAATTAATAAGGAGATATGGGGGCATAAAGAGATCTTCTTTTGCTAGGAGTTCTTTGCGATTTTTTTCAATATTCCCAAGCAAATCATGTGGCTTTGTGGTTTTCATGGGAAAGTGAAGTGTAGATGGACTCATTTTACTCATCTCAAGTGTAAAGTGGATTTTGGGTTTTGGATATATAGTGGCTTTGACTAATGTGAAGTTGCTTGTCCTATTTACCCTAGAAACATGAACTTCTAGCCACAAAACCAATGTGCATTTTTTCCATCATTATTACCCAATATCAATAGTCAATTATATTATAATTAAGAGAAAAAAGAAAAGAAATACACACTGTCCTAATCTCAAATCTAGTTGGACTATCAAGATTTCCCTTTTGAATTTCAAGAATTTATGATTCCAAGTAGTCGGTTTTTCAATTATAGTTAGTATATTCAAATCCAACATCATGACATAAAAGAAAGTGGTTCAACCTGATCTATATATCCAAAGTGAAAAAAAAAAAAAAAAGTTGTAACATGATTGATTTGATGTACAAAACATTGTCATATAACAATAATGGACCATGACATTGATTTACTTAGGGGCCCAAGAAATGAATTTTTGCTTAGAGCAATTAGGTAAAAAAAATAAAAAATGAAAAGGTACTTCAAAATTATAGATGGTTTAAACCTTATAAATCAATTTGAGTTTTTGTTTGGTTAATTTTGGTTGTCCCATCAAAGTTGTGGCCCAGTCACTAAATGGTTCAGATATGGATGTTAGTGCGCAACATGTGAGAGGATGGAGAGAAGGGTCCATATGTGGGTCTAAGAATGCAAAGTAGGGTTGGTTGGGTTGGGGGTCTTACTTTAAGACATGCATCTATTCTCATGATAAAATCTAGACTAGGATTGAGAACTTGGATTTGTGATTTGTGGTTGATTAACTGACTAATAGACTATGAATTATTCAATCTATTTACATCGATTTTGTAAGTAAATTTTATGCTATTATTGTATTGTAACATATCATTTTCCCATGTTTATTGTTTTCAAGTTTTGTAGGTTGTCCATTCATGGTTTATATAATGCATAATACATAAACATACTCTTATTAAACCTTAAATCACATCTATGACCTTCAACTTTGGGTGGGCATAAGTAGGCACTTAAACTTGTATAAAGTTAAACAAGTAGATACATATGTCCTATGTGGCGTCCTACGTGGCCAATTCTTGTCCCACATGGCGTCCTGGTGTATGATGCCACATAAAACGTGTGTGTCTACTTGTTCAACTTTATACAAGTTTAAGTGTCTATTTGTGCAAACCCAAAGTTGGAAGTCATAAATATAATTTAAGGTCGAGTTAAAGGGCATGTTTATGTATTATGCCTTTATATAAAATGTTATTTGGAGCAAATTTTAAAGTGAGAGAGAATAAATTACAATTACAAATAAAATATGATGAAATGAATTTTTATTGATAAATATTGTGAGTGCGATTTTGTTCCATCCTTAAATCTTCTCTCTGATTCGAGGGGATGATTTGGATCTCATCCTTGCGATGTATTTGATCACTAGGAACTCGGCTAGCGGTTTTGACACTTGCAATATTTGATGCATTAATCTCGTTGTAAATACCCATAGTTTATGGTTGGGACGTTTGAGATGCATCTTAAAAAAAAAAAAAGGACAGTCCGGTGCACTAAAGCTACCGCTATGCGCGGTGTTCAAGGAAGGGCTCCACCACAAGGGTGTATCGTACGCAGCATTACCTTGCATTTCTGCAAGAGGCTGTTTGAGATGCATCTTATTCAAGAAAATATGTTATCCTTTAAATAAACGTGATTTAGAATATAATAGCCTCCAACCTAGGTTAGAGTAAAATAACCTCCTAATCGAAATTGAATTCGTCTTGTAGAGACCTACAATATTTTATCTACAAATGTAACTATTGTCAACTTTTATATAGTATAAAAAAAAATTGATAATATTAATATCAAGTTAAAGTCATAATCTATTATTAAAGGTGATTTTGGAGTAATAAAAAAAGTAGTAAAGGGAATTTGAGTTTGAGATGGATCATGGGTTGTCTGATAGCTTTCAATAATTGGACACTAGCAGTGATAGCAACTCCTTTCTACCATAATTCTAATTTGCCAATCATCTTCTTTAAACAAGTTACAAAAAGGGAATTTTATTACCCTCTGACATATTTATCAACTTCACTTTCCATACTTGGTTTGCAGCAATCCTTCCATCTCTCTCTCTCAGAAAATTCCCTTTGTTTCTGTTGGATTCTCCTATCTCTCTTTCTTCATACTTTTCCTATCTATACTTTTTTTATTACTATATAGTATATACAATCAAGAAGATCACAGATTTGGCTCCATCTTAGAATTATTTTGTATATTGGCCATAATGCAATTTCCTATTATTCCAGCCCATGACTACCTACCTAGCTAGCGTTTTGAATGGTCTTGTTCGGATTAACTTCTTTACAATTCGACTAATATTTCGATTAATTTTATAAGATACTTTGCCACCTCCTATCAACAAGGCTTGGACGGACGAAAAGAATTTCACCTAGTACTTAGTGTAAATAATTTCGTTCTATCAAATTAAGTCTAGACACAATAATAGAAACCTTGCAATTTCACTCTAATATATTCTCGTTATTTTAATTTGTTTGCCTTACTATTTTTGGTCAATTTTTAACTAAAAAAAAATCTCTTTTTCTTTTATGGCAATTCTTTACTTTCAACTTTTCATACGACAAGTTTAAGTCTACGCTTTTAATGATATTTGGAAAATGAAATATAACCTGTTATAATAATCAGTTAAATATGGTGTAAAAATGATTCTTGTGGCATAGGACTTGAACAGCTCTTAACGTTGTACAACTTTATCCATAGAAGACCTGCCACTTTATCTTTGATAATAGAAACTTTTTTTAAAAAAATATTAAAACATCTCTCAGAATACATAACAATCTAAAAGTCATTTTATGAAATAATGCCTTTACTCAGAGAAAAAAAAAAGTATATATACCATGTAAAAAACATGCTAATAATACTGCTATTTGATAATGAGAATCAATTGATACTTGAACAACTCTAGATGCTGTTGATAAAGAGGACTGATCCAATATCTCTGTATGGTACCTATCAGCATCTCTTTGTTTAATGGGTGAAAGATTAAGGAGAATAAATTTGAGAATTTTCGACGATCAGAAAGTACCTTTATAATTCAACTAATGCATTAGTGGGGAATACCCAAAAGTTTGTCTTGAATTTAAATTTTATATACACTAACAATATAGAAGGGAGACTTGGAGTAACTGGTAAAGTTGTTGTCTTGTGATCAGGAGGTCACGGGTTCAAGCCTTTCAAGTCTTGGAAATAGCCTAGAAATGCAAAGTAAGGCTGCGTATAATACACCCTTGTAACATTCTTATGGTGGGGCCCTTCCTCGAACACCGTGCATAGCGATAGCTTTAATGCATCAGACTGTCCTTTTATACACTAACAACGTAAAAAGACAACCACATATAGTTATCCATAACAATTTAAAAGGAAGTAATAGCTTAAAAAATAATGCATGCAATAATATATTACAAATAACATGCTGCAACGTTATTACGGAGGGTTAGGATTGTAATGGGATGAATAAAGATTTCAAAGGAAAAAAGGAAAATAGAAATGGTACCAATATTTTATTAATATACTTTTTTGTGAGAATAAAAGAAATTAAGAACCCTACTTTACAACAAAACAATATATCTTCCTCGTGCTCCTCGACTTCAATTGCACATTGAACTATGTGTGTTACTACCATATTGAAATTCCATAACATAATTAGATGCACGTCCATGTGTTTATCAAATTGAGGCCATCCACAACAATTTATTAAAACAAATGATTATTTTATTAGTAAACCAAAGATTATATATAATATAATATATTCACCAAGTAGTTTCGTATAGTAGTAAGTCATTTGACTTGGGGAGCGCCACACGTCTAAAATCGTCTTGCAGTACATGATTCAGATTAGTTGAGGTTTCAATATAGGTATCAAACATCGGATGGAAAATAAAATAAAAATGACTTGGGGAATCTATATTGATTTCCTTCCAATTATCCTGCAAAGTTGGTGTACACCATGGTATTGAAATAAAAGAAGTTGCAAAAAGTTGTTTAGAACTGTATGTATCCTCCATATAGATATGTGAAAAATACATCTAAAAGATGGATGAAAATCATTTTAAGTCCTCAATAATCAAACCACCCCCCCCCCCCCCAACCCCAACTTTGAACAATAGACCACATTGTCACAAAAAGCCAAAAGAAAAAAGCAAACCAAAATTATAGTATCATTTTTCTTCTTTTTAGGGATACAGTCACTCTAGTAATACAATATATTGAAATTTTATTAAGAATTTATTTGACCATGAAAATAAAAAATGTATTCATTTTATTTGATATTTTTAAAGTTGAACGTAGAGTTAAAATTATATTTGATAATAGTATTTTCAAAATGGAAAAGGGCCAAAAATACCCCCAAACTATTGAAAATAGATAAAAAATATCCTTCATTTATTTTTTGACTCAAAAATACCCCTCTATTTATTATTTTGGCTCGAAAATACCCCTTCATTAATTTTTTCTTACTCAAAAATACCCCTCAGTTAATTTTTTGGCTCAAAAATACCCTTCTCCCTAAGGGAATGCCACCGGACATGCCACGTGGATTAAAAAAGCCACTTAACAGTCCATATCAGCATACACGTAGAAAATAACTCCATTTAATCCATCTAACCATCAACACATTTTATTCTATTTAAAAAATCAACCCGGCCCATATTCAAAAAGTCTGAACCAAGAGGCAAAAATCAATTCTTCAATTTTTTTTCTCAAATCATCCCTTTCACCACATTTCACTTCATTATTAACATTTTTAAAGTTACGAGACTTACTCGAGCAATTGTTGGCTTCATCAACTTGTGGTTGTCTGACATTGCCGCTAAACTTTCTCTCTTCAAATTTCAATTTCGTCTTCGAATTACCATTCCTCTCACTACAATCAGGTTTCTCATTAGCTATCTAAACTCTTGAACACCGAATCGATTATTCGAAGATCTAATTGTTTAGGGTCGATCAAATTAAAACTTGATTCTTTCATGTCAACAATCTGAGGACCTGATTGTTTCCTCATCTTTTGTCTTGAACGATCCGAAATATTTGAACCCATCACATGAAAAATAAGCAATTAAATTTTTTAATTTGTTTCCTCTTGGTTTAGGTTTTTTGAATATGGGCCGGGTTGAGTTTTTAAATGTATAAATAACATAAATACCAACCCTTTTGGAAGTAATTACACTCTCTCCCACTTTTTTAATTACTTTACTCTCTCTCCATATTAATATACATAACATAACTGACATATACATAGCATTTTGTGTATATGTATTTTGTAATAATTCTTAATAATTGCTTTTGTAATAACCATTGATTAGCCTTTAATCTCGAGCAAATTTTATAACCTCTTTACCATAGAAATTATTTGATGATACAAAATTTCTCAAGTTTCTCTGTAGTATATTCTTAGGTTTTTCCTTCGGAAGTGGTGAAAAACATGGAAAACATATTCTTCCTTCTTATAATATTATGCTGGGTTTTTATAAAATTTAATCTTTGTTAGTTTCTGGCTTCTAGTTTTAATATTAGAAGAGTTTGTTGACTTTGGGGTATACAATATCCTTAATGACAGTGTCCGACACACTTTACACAATGAAAAATTTCCTACAAGTATTCGTATGATGTATTTTCCGTAAAATTTTACCACACAAAGTTGAAAATCCAGCCACAATAGGCCAATCTCCCCCACACTAGACATGACCATATTTCTACCGAAAATTGAACAAGCACAAAGTCATGATATTGCAATAGAGTTCGTGAGTTATCTATCAAGATAGCTAGGTTAGACCTTGTCATTTATGCACATATGTCAAAAGTGGATTACTTTTGTGCAAATCACCCTGTATTTAGGCTACTGAATAACCCATAACAATACGTCCAACTTGATTAAAAGACCAATTAGTCCTTGTCAGTTCATATTACTAATGGCCCAGTATTAAGGAAGGAAAAACTACAAAACAAGTAGCATACTTAAAACTTAAATTATGAAAAATAGCAACACGTTAATGAAATTACATTGTGTAGCAAACATAACATTATTTTAACTGTGGTTCCCCACTTACTGTCTTGAGAAAATTGAAGGAAAGGTGTCTTTTAAGTCTTGAATGAAGGATTGGTGACATTGACCAACAGATATGGTCAAACATCATTAGGAAACTTGATTAAGTTAATGGTGAATTTGATTAATATTTTCAAAACTTTCTAATCTTTTCAAAAATACAAATCAACCCAACTCACACCCCTCTTCAATCCAAATCAACCACTCTCTCCTCTCTCTCCAGCTTCTCTCAACTCTCTTCCAACCAACAGTTCTGCAAAATTTCTCCCTTCAACCCCCGACGACTTCTACCTCCGGAGATAAATAGTTGGGTTTCGAGTTCCCCTCTTTTCTCCCTTCAACCCCCGGCGACTTCTACCTCCGGCGACAAATAGTTGGGCTTCGAGTTTCCCTCTTCAATTCAATCAACCTGTCTCTCATCCCTCTCTTGACAGCTTCTCTCAACTCTCTCCCAACCAACTGTTCTGTAAATTTCTCATTTCAATCCTCAGCGACTTTAACATTTGACTACAAATAGTTGGGCTTCGAGTTTCTTTTCGACTTCAACCTTCAATCGACGTGACAGCCTTGCTCTCTGGCCACAACAGCTTCGAATTCTTCGTCTTTCCTTTTCTTCTTTTACAGGTAAAAATTTATGGTCTTTTTAGTTTTGAAGAAAACGAGGAACTTGAGTCAACTTCTCTTATAGTATTGATTAACAATTTCAATAGTTGTTGCACTAATTTGAAATGCGATCTGAAATGGACTTTTTATTGTTTGTGTTTATAAAAATAAAACGACAATTTAGTTTGATTTGTTCTGTTCTTGTTCTCGGTAAAAATGGTAAAATTGTAGTTTTTTGTTAAACAAAATCGTGCTACTATTTTTTGTTTTCTCCGATAGATTACCCATCTGGTGCAATATATTAACCATTTGATACAACAGATTTATTATATGATGCACCATATCAACCATCTGATGTACCAGAGGAACCATCAGATTACAATTTTGATGCAACAGATTAATAATCTGATTCAACAGATTAACTATCTGATGCAACAGCTTTACCATATGTTGCAACAGATTAAGCATCGGATAAAAAATTTGATGCAACTAATTAACCGTCTGGTGTAATGGAAGAACCATTAGATTAATGATCTGATGCAACAGATGAATCTCCTGTTGGATAAAATCCCATCAACTCTTCCTACAGGAAATGTCCAAGACTTGATTTTTCCAACTGATCATTCATCTGCCGCGATAGACGATCATATGTTGGAAAAAATCTAAACGACATTGACCATTGATAACTGTTCCAATAGATCACTCATGTATTGCAACAGATGTGTGACCTGTTGCACAGACCATTCATCTTTCTCAAAAGATGAGTGATATGTTTTGCATTGTCGCAATAGATTACTCAGTTATTGCTGCAGGATAGTTAACTGCTCTGATAGATTGCTCATATGTTGCAACAGATGTGTGATCTGTTGCATAAACCATTCACTTTTCTCAACAGATGAGTGATATATTTTATATTGTCGCAACATATTATTTAACTGTTCCAACAGATCACTCATATGTTACAATAAATGATGCAATAGATGATGTCACAAAAGTTGTGTGATCTGTTGAACAGACCATTCATCTGTCTTAAAAGATGAGTGATATGTTTTGTATTGTTGTAATAGATTACTCATCCGCTGCAACAGTTTGGTTAGATTCTGCAACAGATATACTACCTAGTGCAACAGATCGGTGATCTATTGCAACTGTTATTTTACTATTTTGTTTGTTTGATTTACTGTTATCCTTTTTTAACGATGCATTAATCAATAATAATATATTATTTTATGTTTCTAATAATTTTAGATAATATGGTTCCCAAAAGAACAGAAATCGAATCAAGTCCAAGTAAAGGAACAAGTGAAGCAGCTAGGCTACATCCACCACTCTATGAGTTTGCTTTACAAGCGTTATCTCAATCAGGAGCAGAATATGATGAACACAAGAGGAAGGATGTTTTAAAAGAGATGATGCAGATTCTAACAGCCCTTCCACCGAAGAGCTGGTCAAAGTCTTTAGCATTGATTGTTATCCTGTAAGAATACAGTGCAATGGTGCCACAGATTTAACGAGTGATTTCGTGGTTAAGTCATCCATGGGAAAATCTTTTGACGCCTTCAGTAAAATACTTCGAGAACAAAAATTGGATGTTTATTTCAGGGACAACTGTTTTGGGAAATATCTTGAGTTGCCGGAGGACAACAATGCTCGTTTCCAAATGAAAATGGTATATGAACTATTCAAGCGTAGGTTTATGTATGAAACAAAGATAAGATGGATGAGGTATGGATAAATTACTGTGGCATGCCTGTTTGTGTTAGTTGGAAGGAGTTTGCCATAGTTACTGGACTAAAATGTTATCCTCCCTCTCAAGTTATACCTATTCTAACCCCAAAAAAGTATCCTGCATACCCAAAAAAGACAAAGGCAAGTGTGTAATCGTGATGACCCGATGTCCATTATTGGTCCAAGCTTCAAAAATAAAAATTTGATAGAAGCGTTGAAAGGTAAAGGACTTTCAAAGAATCACAAGCAGTCATTGTGCTTGGTTTGGTTTGTACATAATATTCTTTGGGTGAGAGACGTTAACAACAACATAAGCCTCGGTTTAATAAAGCTCTCCGAGGATCTTGATGTGTTTAACAGCTATCCTTGGGGATATGAAAGCTTCAAAATGACTGTCAAATATTTGTTGACTTCGTTAGCGCCAAAGACAGTCAACTTATATGGCTTCCCATGGGCTTTCATGGTAAATGTTTCTTTTTTCTGTTATGATATCATTCATTTTTTTTCGCTCAATTATGATTTTGATTTATTGGCGTTATTTTATAGGCTTGGGCATTTGAAGCCATTCCTTATTTGAGACAACAAGTGAACTACCAGGAAGGAGTTTCCTGTCTAAGAATTTTGAGATGGTTGTCGACCAAAACTGATAAAAGTGCAAAATTTCTTGATCTTTTCACCCCCCCCCATGATGCAGTAAGTATAATTATAATTAATTTTTTCTTTTAATTAATGATTTTTTTAATGATTTAATCATCATTCTAATATATGTAATGATTTGTGTTAGATTGTGCATCCGTCGCTAGTTCCGATCAATCGAGAGTTGAATATGCCATTTTTTCTTACTTTACGGTCTATGCAAACTTTATCGGACCCTAAGGTCATCGACAGAATAAAAATGAAATTATTTGGAGCAACAATCATTACAAGAAAAATAATTTTGGAGGGTGGGCTTGTTATTATTATTGATGGTCTTAGTGGTGATGGAGCTGTTGGTGATGGTAGTGGTGCTGCTATTGGTGCTAATGATGCTCCTCTTATAATATTTAAAGCAACCCATTATGAGTATGATCATACTGGTTATACAGATTTTGCCTCTCCCAGCGAATATTCTGCATGCAAATATCAAGAGTGCAGGGCGAAACATGATGTAGTGATTAATGCTATTAATGCATTAACTGCTTTTGTAAAGAAATTGACATCTAAGAGGGGTCTCATTCCATCAAAGAGGATTTTATTTCCATCTGCTCCATTAGAGATTAGGGCTAAGAGAAGAAGAAGAGTGATTTACAGGGCATTATCAAGCATCCAAAAAAGCAAAATTGTAACTCCTCTGTCTGTGTGTTGCACTGAGCAACGTATAATGTCTAAAGAAGAGCAGCACGAGCTGAAGAAGGTGAGTATATTATACGTCTTCCAACTGACAAAACAAACAGACACATATCTGTTTCAACAAATGACATATCTGCTGAAAATTATCAAACAGATATATACATCTGTTGCAATAGTTGACTAACCTGTTGCACCAGATACTTTATCTAGTGCAACATATGTCTCGTTTGTTTTAGAAAATCAAACAGCTCTTCGTACCACTTTATTTGTACCAACAGATGACCTATATGCTGCAACAGATGATTCATATGTTGCAAGGGATGGTTCATCCGTTGGAAATTATCACACAAGGTCTTTTTCATGTAGAAATTTATCCCAACAGTTGATTCATTGTTGCAATAGAAATATAATCTATTTGGGACAATTTAAAATGGGAGAAAGACCTATTTGATTTGCTAGAAGAGATAAGTTATCCTTTTCTATTTTGTTATATCTTCATGATTAGCATTGACCAATTCTGGCTTTCCAGGTGATGTAGAAGAAGCTAGTACTGAACAACATTGACAATATGCTACTCTTTTTATGGAAATGGGAGAACAGAAAACGCAGAAATCATACGTAAGCGACAATAAAGATCCACGACGAGCAAAGCCGAATTCCATAGCACCAGATGAAGAACAACTTTTCCATACTGAGTAGATCTTTATAGCTTGAGCTTGTCAAATCAAAGCAATCTTTGGCAGTATACTTAAATTGTTGTTGATGTATTTGTTGAGATCGGTACCCATAATAATTTTTTTACATTTTATTTATTCATTAACTTATTTCAGCTAATTTATGAAGGGTTTGATTTATTTTATTTTGTCTACGAATTTTATTTATTCCTTAGATTTGAACTTATTAATTGAAAAGGAATACTAGATTCAAATATTTCAACAGATAATGTATCTGTTGCAATAGATGATACATCTATTGGAAAAATCGAATAGATTTAGACATATGTTGCAACAGGTAGGTGATCTATTGGAATTTATCAAACAGGTCTTCCTACTATTGCAACAGATGGACTTTAGATAAAAAAAATTGAGATAATGCAACAGATGACCAACCTATTACAACAGATAAACTATATGTCAGAACAGGTAGGATAACTGTTACAACGGATGGAGAATCTATTGCATTATAAAAATTCAACTTTCATTGGACATAAAAAATTGTCACTACATGAAAAAAAGGTTAAAGTGAATTGAATTGAAATAAAAAAGGCGTAACCCATCGACGGTGTTTAGTTCAAATATCTAAAATAAGATAGGCATCAAGCAGAAAATGTTCATTTTAAATACGTAAAATAAAATAGGCATCAAATGTGTCAGTGTCGGTCTGACACATTTCACTGACTTGTCGTCACTTAGCCCCCAACGGTCATTTTTTTCTCCTCATTGTCTTATATATTCATCTTCCTCCTAAAATTTAACCCTAAATTCCCAAATCTTCTTCTTCATCGCCATCTTCTTTTATCTATTCAAATTATTTCTTTCTTTTTTTCCAACTGAGTTTGACAATGTCGATCGCATCTTCCACTATTTTTTGTGATAAAGATTTTTGATATTGTAAGTGCGGTCATGAAGCTTAGTTAAAGACTTTTTGGACTCAACAAAATTCAGGTCGTAGGTTTTTTACTTGTAAGATTTCAAAGGTAATTTTTTTTATTTAATTAATTGATTAATTATTAACTTGTAATTATTTTGTAATTGTGTTCTCTTTTTTATAGAAATTGGGTGGATGCGATTACTTTGATTGGTACGAAGAACGACACCCTTCACAAGCAAATCATGTAATCTGGGGTTTGTTGAACAAAGTCAAAGCTTCTGAAGAGAAACAAAATCGAGCAAGAAGATACTACATTATTGTCGTTATTGCTACTGGTTTGGTGTTGTTGGGCACATGGATATTCAAGCCTAATTACTGAAATTTTCATGATGGTCTGTATATTTGCTACTAGTTTGGTGTTGTCGAGCACGTGGATATTCAAGCGTAACTATTGGAAAATATCAAAAGGATTTAGACATATGCTGTAAAATTTAGGCCATCTGTTAGAAATTATCAAATAGGTCTTTCCACTATTGCAACAGATTAGACTTAGATTATTCATAGAAATAACATCGTCGTAATGCAACAGATAACCAACCTATTTCAACAAATAAACTATCTGCCAGAACGGATTAAAGATATTTTACAACAGATTTACAATCTAATCTATTGCATTATAAAAAACTCAACTTTCATCAGAAAAAAATTATTGCCACTACATGTACATGTAATAAAGTGAAGGGTGACTTGAAATTAAAAATTTCTATTTCACAGGATCTTCTATATACACAGGCTTCAAGCGTCCAGTTAGTACCCCATAAGCCCAGACCTCTTGCAGGTTTGCCCCAGCGTTGTCGCACAAAAAAGTCATTGGCTCAGCCATTTCTGTGCCGGTCAGCAAACAGTCAATGTGTACAAGAGTGTGCGAGCCACTCACTTTAGCGGCATCATCTTTTGGAAGGATCATTCCCCTATTTTGACCTTAAAAATCCCATGATTTCTTCATCAACACTTACTTTGGCAAATGATTCATCAGTTTACTCTCCCTCAATAAGATGGGCAACAAAACCATCAGTGGCTCCACGAGGAGAAAAAGATCAAAATCATCGACTAGAGGTACGTTGGAGTCATAAACATTGATCTTTCCCTCCCTGAGTAGTATCTCAACAACTCGATAATGCATGTCATTCATACTAATGACTGCAAGAATCCTTTTTACCTTGGTCCAGCTCTTGTCGTGTGGATTTGGCCTGTCCCCTCTGACATATTTTAACATTTTTTCTTCATCCAAGACTAACGTAGGAACTAGGAAATCAAGTCCCACGCCAAGGGCTGACGCCTCTCCATTGAGTTGGTCGTACCTATCCTTGAGCTTCTTGTAGAAGTCGAGCTCCATTATCCTATCGGCAGCGTCATAAGCTTTCCGGTACGTTAATTGCCTTTTCCTCATGAGGCAGAGAATTATGTCAACATGCTGTGAGATAAAAAGTCAATTTTTAAATAGGTTAGTAATTGTAAAGATGCAATGGATGGTCCATCTGTTGCATAGGGTTCTCTGAATCAATAATCCAACGCAACTTATATAACAGATGGATAATAAGTTGCAACAGAACCACTACCAGTTGCACCAGTATACCCAGTTGTTGCAATAGATGTGAAATCTGTTACGTAGCTTCTTCTTCATGGGGTAGATTCGAAGGGCTAGGTTAGGAAAAGTAAACTTATCTTGTCCTCGTACGGCATATGCATATCAGTCACAGTCTGGATGTCTTGGGGGAGAAAGGGAGGCCTGGGGTAATCTGGTGCGCATGGCTTGGCATTCTTGGCCTGTCGCAGATCCCTCTTCTCTTCGACGTTAAGTTTCGCGTATATGTCCACCTTCTTGATTGGCCCCTGAACTTCAACAGCTTTTGGAGAGGAAGGAATTACAATTTGTTTTAATTTTCGAGCGAAGAGTACGTCTCTAATTGCTCTTTTCTTTCTCCTAACCAACGTTGTAGGAGTGTGTGGCTCCCTCACCTTCTTGGATGGTATGAAACACCTCTTGTATTTGAATTCCTCGATAGCTTTAGAGCTAGTCTTTACTTTTTCAAAGAGTTTATCCTGTCTGTCCTTGCACTCATCATATTCGCAACGAGAACACGAGGGTGGAGAGGGGTGAAAGGGACCTGTGTAAGGGCGAAAGGGGGTGTTTTCAAATATATTTATTCTTTCTTGAGCATCAACATGCTCATCATAATGAGTGGTAGCAGCATCAACATGCCTTCCACCAACACCAACAACTCCACCAGAAGAAGCACCCGGATCTGCCTTAGTAAAAGGTTGGTCATGAAGAGCCTCAACATTAGGCTAACCTTGCCTAACTACTCTTCTTATGGCTGTTGCTCCAACCAATTCCTTCTTTATTAACTCCACCGTTAGGTCTGCAATAGTATCAACATGACCTAGAGTAATATAAGAAGTCATCACCGACTCCTCCTCAGTAGGCACAATCCATGGATACATAACCTATAATTAAAAAAAATACAGATGCATTTAAATTATATAATATAATAATTTTCATAGTTGGTCTACATTTAAAAAAAAAGATCCATCTGTTACATAGTTTGCAGTGTATAGTTAAAATCCGTTTGAGTCTAGTTCAGAGAAATAAAGCAACACATGGATAATTTGATGTAAAATATCAATCATCTGTTGCAACAACTGCACAAGATGGGTAATCTGTTATGCAACAGATAATTTGTACATCGCAACAGATGAACGATATGTTATCAGATTAAACATGTGTTGCATAATTTGCTGTAGATAGTTAATCTTTTAGGAGTCAGGTTTAGAGAACCAAAGCAACAGATGGGTAATCTGATGCAAGATATACCCCGTCGCAACAGATGTCCCATCTGGTGCATCAGATATAACATCTATGTCACCAGATATAACATCTGTTCAATATCTTTCTTATCTTAAGTAGAATTATTTTACTTGAAGAAAACGTGCTACATCATCCGGAGGGTTAAAGAGATCAGCCTCTTTAATATTGGTGTTGCTCTTTGCAGCCAACCACCTAAAATCCTTGGATGAGAAACCTCATCCGGGTAATCCATTAACTGCTTTCGGAGGAAAGGAATGACTTCAAATGCCCAAGCCTAAAAAATGTAAATAGGAAGCAAGCAAAAAAACTCATAATAACTATATTCAAAATAAATTAATGGATGAGTAAAATTAGTGATTAATTTTACTATGAAATCCTAAGGAAAGCCGTATAATGTGGTCGTCCCTGATAATAGCTTTGTCAGTAAATATTGGACAATCAAGTAGAAGTTATCATATACCCAGGGATAATTGTTGAATATATCAAAATCCTCAGTGCACACCAACAAATCATCTGGTGCATCAGATATAAATCTGATGCATAATATGGTTTTATCCTTGAGATCTGTCAACAAATCTGATGCTTTATATCCACGTCGAGCAATGTCAAACAACCCATCTATTTTTTCCTTGCATTTTTTTGCCTTGGATCTTTTGCGGGGTGGTGGTCCTTCTGAACGATGGCATCTTAAGCCCATTACTATGGCAAACTCTTTCAAGACAAAACAAACAGGCATGCCACAGTAGTTGATCCAGATTTCATCCATTTTTTTTT
>NC_061112.1:125487046-125558076 GCF_002878395.1 Capsicum annuum | reverse complement strand
TTTTTTTTTTCATTTTTTACTTCTTCTTTTTTCAGATTTTTATTTTTTATATTTTTACTCTTCTATCTCTATTTTTTATTTTTAAAAGATAAATATCTATATCACATATACATATTCAAAAAATATACAAAATAAAAATAAGTACAGATCTCTATATGTATTTACGATAAAAAACATACATATATATCTTCATATGTACTCCTCCATCCCAAATTCCGTCCCAAATTGATATGACACATTGATTAAGAAAAATAATTAATAACATGGCTAGTTTACTATAGTGCCCTATTAAATGATGTTTACATTTTAATTTGAAGAAAAAGTAATTAATGCAAAGAGTAAAACATGAAAAAAAAATTATCTCTTCTCGATTAATGAAAAAGGACAAGTAAAATGGAAAATCAAATTAGAAAATTTAGGACGGAGGGAGTATTTACAAAAATACATATCTGACTCACATGTATATATAAACACATAGGATATGTATCATGCATTTTTTTATTACCTATATGTATATGTATACAGTTATCCTTTTGTTATATAGAGATTTTGTGTCCTATATATTTATATATACATATGAGTGAGATATGTATTTTCGTAAATACATATGCAGATACATATGTATGTTTTGTACTGTAAATATATATCAGATCTGTATGGCGATGTATTTTTTATATTTTTTGAATATGTGTATATGATATACATATTTGTCTTTTCAAAATAAAAGTTAGAGATAAAAGAGTAAAAAAAACGAAAAAAACAAGAATTGAAAAACAAAAAAAACAAAAAAAGAGAAGTGAAAAAGAAAAAAAAATTGAATTTGAGCAGCTTGAAAAATCGATTTTGATCACTATATTGTTCGATCAGTTCAATTTACTATTGTATTACTTTTTTTCGAAATTCGTTTACAAAATATTCAAAAACAATTTAACAAAATAAATTATTGAATTGTACAACGTAACAGAAAATTAATTTTGATCACTTTAACAAAAAATCATTATTGGCTCAAAATATTCAAAAATAATTTAACGAAAAATTGATTTTGATCACTATATTTGAACGAAACATTAGTAATGGCTAAAAAAAATTGAACGAAATAACAGTAATGATTAAAAAACAATTCAGAACAATTTTTTTTTTGAATAATTTCAAATAACTGATGAAATTCATATAAGAAAACAATATTACGATTAAATACCTTCAACAAAAATAGTTGTTTAATTTGAATTTTCGAAGACAAAAGAAGTTTCAGTTGAATTTGATTTTGAGAAATTTGAATTTTGATTTCAGTTGGTAACAAATAACGGTTATCATGTTAATTCAGAGGTTTTAATGGAAAAGAAATCTCCACATTTAATTCATAGTTAATTATACCATATTTAACTCAACTGATTTGAGTTAAATATGGACTGTAAAATGGTTTGTATATGTATTTTTATAGTAACGGTTTGTTCAAATATAAAATACAAGTTATTAGATTAAGTAATTATAAAAGTATTGTTATGAATCTCATAATTATGGTCTTAGTTTAAGAAAAAATTACTTTCTATGTTTAAAAAACATTTTATCATTTATTATAATTTTTTTTGTTTATTATTTTAAAAAATAAATTATGTATGCAATTTAGACGTATTATAAGTATTTTAAAATATACTATATTTATTATATTAGAAATCTAGTAAATCATGTATTTAAAAAGAATTATGAGTGCAATATAAATTTATTATAAATAAATATTACTATATCTAAGAAAAATAATTTTACATAGATGGTAATGTTTTTTATTTAATTTTTGAGTTAATACATAAAAATGACTCTAAACTCAACACCAAATTATAACTTTGACCTTAAACTTTAATAGTGCACAAATAGGACCTTTAACTATTCAAAACCTGAATAAATATGGCCACCGATTTTGCAACCCTATGCGTGAGTCTCACTCGCGCCTACGTGGAAAGGTAATCCAATCACACGGTACCACGTCGTTAAAAGGGCTGACTTGGAGAGAGGTCATATTTGTGCAGTTTTGAATAGTTAAAGGTACATATTTGTGTACTGTTAAAGTTTTGTTTTTTATATTAAAACGACGTCGTTTTTATTATTATTATTGTTGTTGTTGTTGTTATCATTATTATAATAATTTTTTTATTTATTTCTATAGTAGCAGCACCTAACTTTTTTTAAATTTTAAAAAATTATTCTTATTATTTATTTATTTATTTATTTATTTATTTCTATAGCAGCAACATCTAGCTTTTTTTAATTAAAAAAAACAGCCACTAGCAGGGATCGAACTCGCATAGTAGACTGAAATAAGCGCCCAAGAAGAGCAAATAGCACCTCTAGGCTATCTAAGTGCCTTGTTTCATAAGGTTAACATTAATATACGTACATAAATATACATTTTCTATCTTATATATATACAATGTAATTTTTTTACCGAGGGGGTTCGGGTGAACCCCATGGCAACCACGTAGGTCCGCCCCTCGTTAATTTAATAACATTTTAATAACGTTAATTTAATAACATTTTAATTACGTTAATTTGAAAAACGTTAGTTTAATATACTACTACTACTATCCTTAATAACATTAATTTAATAACGTTTTATTAAAATTATAATTTTTTTTATTATTAGTATAGTTTCCTCTTTAATTTAATATTTAAATAAATAATATTTAGATATATTATATAACTTAAATTCGTCCTCTTCTTTATAATATATATACATACCCCGCTTGATTTTTTCGTATGAGGCTAACCCGCCTAATTAATAAATCTTCAATATTGCTCATTTTATGCAGTGACAAAAAAAATTAGATATCATTTTCATTTTTGAGCCAAAAGTAATGAAAAATAATAGTGAAGAGTCATTTCAATGTTATATTTGTGCAATTTTAAATAGTTAAAGGTCATATTTGTGCACTGTCAAAGTTTTAGATTATGTATTATGTCCTTAGATTTTAAGCTGGACGCGCCCAATTTTGTGTGTTGATTATGTATTATGTCCTTAGATTTTAAGCTGGACGCGCCTAATTTTGTGTGTTGAATACGCATTTTGCCCCATAGAATTGAAGGTTATATTTGTGCAATTTTAAATAATTAAAGATCATATTTGTGTACTGTCAAAACTTAAATCAAATTATAATTTAGTGTAAGTTTTAGATCATTTTTATATATTAGCTTTAATTTTTCCTTTCCTTAATGCCCGCTGATCATGGATTGATCTGTCGCGCCATCAGTGTCCAAGTCAACAAGCAGGTCCTCCATTTCTCTCTCTCTCACACACACAGAAACAAAGATAAATTGAGCATTTTGTGTATGATTATATTGTAATTGGGTGCTGTAACTTTGTCTGTTTAGTGTATTTGTTAGATTTATTTTACAGGTTTAAATGGTAATTAATTAGTTTCCGTTAAGAGTTATTGTATCTTCTCATTGCGTTGTTGCGAATATGTGTTGTGCGTCTGTTTAATATTTGAATGTTATACAAGGTGTAAAAGAGCTTGTTTAATTACTTTAGGCATATTATCAAACACCTTAGCTACATCAATGTAAGTAAAAGAGGCTGAATTAGACTTCAGATGTAAGTTTGAGCATTTGACATTTTAAAAGAGGCTGAAAGTATCGAGAGATGAGCATTTGAGTAGATTAAGCGAAGTTCTAAAAAATAACAAGAGATGGATGAATTTTAGCTCATCAAAGTTTGATTTATATAGACTTCAGATGAGTATTTAGGCAAAATATCTGATAAAAAAGTAGCATATCTTAGGTCAAAATGAGTACGGGAGTCTAGCCTAGTTTAATTGACTAAATTAGTGCGCTATACCAGTTCATCCGCTTGATGGACAGTACAGCGCACTAGTTTAATGCATTCAGTAGTAGAAAAACAGATGAACTGGTATAGCGCACTAATTTAATACATTAACGTTAGAAAATGAGAACTTAATTAGATACGAGACTCCCTAATAAAAGATTCATAGTCCCTTTGTAATTTAAAACTTTGTAATTGTCAGTGTAGGCACTGAATGTGCAGTTGTCAATTTCATTAAGGGGACTTTGCTATACAGAAACTTGACAAGGGTTCACTATTTGTTTGGCATTGCAGAATGGGTACAATAGCAGCACGACTCAGTCCTGTACGTTCCTCTAAAGTCTAAAACTCAAACTGTCCATATTCCTCAAATTATGAGTATCATCAATTCACATTCTTCATTTAGCAATATCTGTTGTTTTCATTTGTTAATGGACTTGTGTAATAATGTTAATGTAGTATCTATGGAGGCGAACGCCTATAAATTTACAACACCGGCGTTTTTCTACTTCCAGCTTTGGGAGAGGTAACAATTATTTGATTTTTCTACTTCTTCAATGAGAGTGATTTTCTTAAAGATCTTTTAGATGTTATTAATTACTGAGATAAATAAATGAGCAGTTTAGAAGAGATATCAGGAAAAAATGTTATTCCTGATTTATTCTATAAATTGGGAATCTTATTACTTCTTTAGTGTTTCTCTATCTGTTACTAGTTTTTTTTTTTTAATTTTTGGTTTCAATTTGTACAATGAAGTTGTGGAGGACGCAGATTAGGGTAGAAGGCTAGTGGGTAGGAGTTCGTCCGTAACAGCAGGGAAGAGTGCTTTGTCTGCGTCTGGAGTTTCTTGTTCGTGGTGTTTTGGTGTCTATGATTTCGAATAGATAGTTTATAGTATTATCTTGTGATTGTCTTGTTTCCTGTATTAGCTAGCAATGTGTTATCTCATTTTATCGTGTGTTTTTATGTTTTTTGTTTGTTATACTGTTATTTGTCCTAAGCCGGGGGTCTATCGGAAACAGTCTCTCTACTTCATCTGAGGTAGTGGTATGGACTGTGTACACATTACCCTCCCCAGACACCACATAGTGGGAATACACTGTTGTTGTTGTAATTTGTACAATTATCTTTTAAGGGAACTTGCTATTCCCTCTTGTGGTTTCATAACACTGGAATGCTTTGATATTTATTTTTATGTGATTTTCTAGATGAACAGTCAATAGAACAAGAGGCTGAAAGAAAAGTAGGATGGCTCTTAAAATTAATTTTTGCTGGGACTGCTACTGTTATTGGGTATCAAATTTTCCCATACATGGGTAAGGTCTCATTTTTATGGTTACAAGAATAAACTGCACCATATTTGATTTCCTGCCTCGTCTGATTTTGCGTTGGCATATTAATGTCTGATTTAAATAGGAGACAATCTGATGCAGCAGTCTGTCTCACTTCTAGAAGTCAAGGATCCCTTATTTAAAAGAATGGGTGCGTCCAGATTAGCTCGTTTTGCTATAGATGGTAAGCTTGTGTCACAGTACTTGGAAATTGAGTTGTTCTGTATATGCAATTCTTTAATGGGTTGAAGTATATGTTGGCAATTCGGTGCACAATGTCAGGAATTTGGTGTTATTAGTTATGTGTGTGAATATCTTTGTTTTAAGAGCAGTAAGGAGCAATCACTATATGTTTTAAGGCTGGTGGAAAGATATAAGCAGCAAAGAAGAACTATAGTTGGTATCTGAAAGCCAAAATAACAATTCTGTGAGTTATGAATCCAGTGAACCTAGGTTGATCACCCTTTTTATAATATTAGCAGCTCATTTAAATTTAATTGATAATGTTAACCTCCTGCGCGTTCTCTTTTATATTAATAATCTACACATTGGAGAACTATGTGGAGCCGAGTCTCTTGCATCTGGACGCCTTCCCAATTCTTTGTGATTTATTTACTGCATAACATTCCTTTGAAACTTTAGCCAATGGAACTCCGTACTGATTACTTGTACAAAATAAGGAAATACGTTTCATTGTCCTAATATAAGATGAGACTACTCACGTACCTTAGATTTTAGTATCATAGTTAACCTGTACTTTGATTGTTGTTCCTTTTCCTGGTACTATGACGAGGCAGCTGTATTTCTTGAATAGAATTTTTTTGGTCTTTATATATCTGAAACATTATACAGCTAAATAGGTGTCTTATAGATTTGACCATGTCATAGATTATTTGTATAACAGGTGTTCATACAGTTCTTGTTCGCCCCTGCTGTTTTGGGGCATGACATAACTGACTAACAACATAGTTTACAGTTTTTGCTCTAAGTGCAATAGTTGAAGTTTGTAGTCAAAACACGACAGTTGTTTGAACTAATCATGAGACTTTAAGATTCTTATTGGTGAATCTTTTTCACTTTGATTTTTTGTTTCCTAGATGAAAGAAGGATGAAAATAGTTGAGATTGGTGGGGCTCAAAAGCTTCTGAACATGTTAGAGTCTGCCAGAGATGATCGCACGAGGAAGGAATCCTTGAAGGCTCTTTTTGCAATATCAAAATCAGGTCAGGACTCAAATTTATCTGCAAATTAAATCCATGAGGATTCCCCTTTGATTCTGCACATCCAGCCTCCTCCCTCCGTCCGAGGCCTGCAGGTCATTTTTTGCCCCCGAATCACTACTCCATGGATGCATTTTTCTGAAATGTGTTATTTATGTTATTTGGATGTAAGTCTCTTTGGAGAGCATTGTTAGGCTATCAGGGAAGCCAAATATCACAAAGAGTTGTCCACATTTATGAGATTGAACTTCCTTTCTGTTGTGTTTTAAATCAATCATTCATTTCTTTAACACCATATAGGCAAATGAATTATACTGTGCATGCATCATCCCGGCGAAGAGGGTAATTAATATTTGTGTTACATCTTCAAATTCAAGAGAGGGCTTTCCTCTTATCTCTAAAATTATAGACATCGAAGCAATCGAGAAAATAAGAGTTTATATCATACCACCAGCTTGGTGCTATTTTCCTGAACGTAGCTACAGCTTTAATAGACATAAATCATCTAGCTGTTCGAGAATGTTACCCTACTTCACATTGTAAAGATATGTTAACAAGAGTAGTCTGCTTACTGGTTGAACTTCTCAGTAGTTCTTCTACCTATTGGCTAGACCCAAGAATTCTGTGATTGAACAATCTCTGGGCATTTCCACAACCACACATGCTTCTGTGCTATACTCTAATTTATGCTTGATGTTTACTTGGAAAAACATCGTCTTAAATGCCTTTAATTATACCGCCAAACTGTTGAAGCACAAAGTAAATAGACAAAATCAGCTGGACAAGAAATCTTCTGTAATTTTGAGTACTTGGCAGGTCCTCCTTTTATCAGTGAAGCTCTTAGGATAGATAAATTAGGAACTACTTTTGTCAGACAAACCTCGGATACTGCTTGGATTAGTTACATAGTGTCCGTGACTGACTATCCTGTATTTTATTGAGACACAGTGATTAATATTTCTAGCCTTCCTGAGTCAAAAAATAAGAGCTTCTTTTGCAATAGGTTTGTAAGTATACAAGATAGCAGTAAGCTTCTTGTTTATTCAACAATGGAGGAAGTACAGAGTTTGATAGTGTTTGTAGAAGAAGGGAAGGAAGAGAACTGAGAGAAGAAGAAGATGAGAGAGAAGAGTAACTGCTTGTATTGAATGAATAGAACAATGTACATTGTTATGTATATATACTAGCTTGTGATATGCCTAACTAACTCAACTAGCCGTTAACTACTTTGTAACTAACTATTAGAACAGTTATAACTGAAAGCTGGAACCAAGTCTACTTTGTTTTCTGTTTGAGTTCACTACTTCTTCAATGTCTTCAACACTCCCCCTCAAGCTAGGAAGGTGTGAAGATGTCACAGATTCCTAGCTTGATATTGAGATGAGTTTGTTGACCTCTTGTCAGTTCTTTAGTTAGCATGTGTGCAGGTTGATCTTGAGTAGCAATGTAGTGTGTCTTGATCATTCCTTGGACTATTTTTTCCCTTATAAAGAAACAGTCAATATCAATATGCTTTGACCTCTCATGATATATTGGATTAGCAGCTATTTGTAGTGCAGACTTGCTATCACTGAACACATCCATAGGTAGCATTGCTTCACTTCCAATTTCCTTCATCAGACCTAGAATCCATTCCAGTTCAGTTGTCACTGCTGCAAGACTTCTGAACTCTGCCTCAGCTGAGCTCTTAGAGACGTTGTTTTGTTTCTTTGATTTCTATCCTGACTCTCCAATCTTCACAAAGTAACCAGTTACAGACCTTCTAGTTTGAGGACAAACTGCCCAGTCTACATCACAGTAGGCACTCACTTTATTATCTGAACCACTAGACAACAACACACCTGGATTTGGTTGTCCTTTCACATACTTTACTACTCTGAGTGTTGCCTCCATGTGTGATCTTTTAGGATCTTGAAGAAACTGACTGAGTGTTTGAACACAAAAGGCTATGTCTGTCCTTGTCATAGTTAGGTACAACAGCTTTCCAATCCATTTTTGATAAACACCTTGGTTTGCTAGTGGATCCTTAGCAGTCTGTCCATGCTTAACATGCTCATCAAACTGTCTAGATGTTAGCTTGGTGTTGTAGTCCATAAGAGTGGCTGCAGGCTTGGCTGCTGTTAAGCCTAGCTCAGATAGTAACTCTAAAGCATATTTTCTCTGATGCATCAGTATTCCTTTGTCAGTCCTTGCAAATTCTATTCCTAGGAAGTATCTCAGCTCACCTAGATCCTTCATCTTGAAGTTTTGGTGTAAAATTGTCTTGGTCTCTTTTATCAGCTTTAGACTATCTCCTGTGATCAATATGTCTTCAACATATACTAGTACAAGAATGATGCCTTCTGTTGTCTTCCTGATATACAAAGATGGATCATACTGACTCTGAATGAAGTGAGATCTTACCAAAATCTCTGATAGCTTGGTGTTCCATTGCCTTGGTGCTTGTTTAAGACCATATAAGGATTTGAGTAGTCTACATACTGCATTCTCCCCCTGACTAGCAAATCTCTGAGGTAGATCCATGTACACTTCATCATAAAGATCACCATTTAGGAAAGCATTGTAGACATCCATTTGTTGGACACACCAGTGATTTCTAGCTGCTTCAGCAAGTACAGTTCTTACTGTCTTCATTTTCACTGCTGGAGAAAATGTTTCTTGGTAATCAATGCCTTCTCTTTGTCTATAAACCCTTTGCTACTAGTCTTGCTTTAAACCTCTCAACTTCACCTTAGGCCTTATACTTCACTTTATATATTCATTTGCAACCAATAGCCTTCTTTCCTTCAGGCAAGGTAACAACCTTCCAGGTGTTGTTAGAATTCAATGTTTCTATTTTATTCTTCATTGCTTACACCCATCTAGGGTCTTTGCAGGCTTCAGAATAGCTTGTAGGTTCAGCAACACATGAAGTCTTCATCACATAGCTCTTGTATGACTGAGAAAGCCTATCATAAGACACATGATTTGCAAGAGCATGAGGTACCTTCTTTGTGTTTTTGGAAACAAAGTCATTCACTTTCTTTCTCTAGTTGACTTTCTTTGATCCTGAGATGCAACTGCTTGAGATGCAGCTTGTGTAGTGGTAGGAATGCTCTGGAGTTGTTGCTCTTGTTGAGTAGCCCCTTGACTTCTACTTGACCTCCTTTAGTATACCTTTGTTATGGATTGTCTAAGAGTAGGTTCCCTTGGTGGTAGTTGCTCTTGCTGACTGTCTGAGGTAGTAGTCCTTTGGGATGAGACCTGTATAGGAATCTGCGTGACCTCAGTAGTTACTGGATACTGATCTTCTAAAGGGAACACATGTTGAGGTGCCTGAGGCTGCTTCTTGAGTTCCTTAAAAGGAAATATATCTTCCCTCTCTACATATAGAAAAAATGTTAGTAGATAAATCATATAGGACCTATCCCTTCTGAGTGCTAGAGTACCCCATCATGATGCATGTCCTTGTTCTAGACATGAGCTTATCATGTTCATTCAGTACTTTGACATAGCTCAGGCATCCCACTACTCTGAGATGATCACAATTTGGTTGCTTACCATACAATTTTTCATAAGAACTCACAAACTGAATGACTAGACTAGGCAACCTATTGATGATATATACTGCAGTTAGAACACAATAACCCCAGAACCTTATTGGAATTTCAGCCTGAAATCTGATAGCTCTTGTCACTTCTAGGATATGTCTGTGTTTTCTCTCAGCAACACCATTTTGCTGAGGAGAATATGGACATGTAGTTTGATGAACTATGCCATGTTCCTGGAACAACTCTTTACATATTGAGTTTACAAACTCAGTACCATTATCAGTCCTCACTACTTTGATAGCCTTGTCAAGCTGAGTTTTGACATATACAAGAAAGTGTTGAATCTGAACACGCACATCAGACTTAAGTTTTAACAGAAATATCCAAGTGTACCTTGAAAAATCATCAACCACTGTTACAAAATATCTATTTCGATTCATAGTTGGTACTTTGTAAGGTCCCCAAACATCCATGTGTACAAGATCAAAACAACATGTATTTTGACTGTTAGTAGATAGAAAACGTAACCTAGTTTGTTTAGCACTAGGACAGATACTACATTGCTTTATTCTATCTTCTATTACTTGAACTTCTTGAGATATAATCTTTTCTGCACACTGGTTGATGCATGTCCCAACCTTTGATGCCACAGATCTACTTCAGTTTTAGTTCTTTCCACAGCTAGTTTACTAGATGCTTTAGTTGCTACTGCAACCTCTTTCCTTGGCTGATCTCTAAGCACATATAGTCCTCCATCAAGCTTACCAATCCCCCTCACCTTTCCAGTACAAAGATCCTGGAAAACACAGAAATCAGGAAAGAACTTCACTGAGCAATTCCACTCCTTAGTTACTTGTGACACTGATAGAAGGTTACATGTAAACTGTGGAATGTGATAGACATTTGTGATGTTATTTCCTTCTGACAGGCAACTAGTTCCCACATGAGTGTCCATTGTAGTGTCACCATTTGGTAGATATACCTTCTTTGGTTTTGCCAACTCTGTAACACTCTTGTTAAGTAACAGGTTTGAGTTTCCAACCATATGGTTAGTAGCACTAGTATCTATAATCCCTTTTCTGAGAATCAAAAGAGGCTAGACAAGCAGAAATACCTGCACTTGTTACATTTGCAGACTCACAAGGTGTGTTAACAGAGTTGTTTTTGTTGATCATTTGCAAGATTTGACCATATTGTTCCTTGGTGAATGCAACATTTCCCATCTGACTCAACTGCTCTAGCCGACTATCAGACACCAGAGACTGTCCTACGTCCTTACTAGACCACTTCTGCATAGAATGAGAGTACTGACCTGCACACTGATCATAGCCACCCTGATCCATTAAAGACACATTGTAAGTTGTGTTTTTCCCTTTATGTTTGAACTTCTTCTTAGCCTTGTAATCTTGAGGATAGCCTACTATCTTCTAGCAGTTTTCCTTAGAGTGCCCCTTCAGTTTGCAGAAATCACATTGCAGATTGAAATTTTTCTTGAACTTCTGATTGTTGTTTCCACCTGGACCATTTCTTGCATACATGGCTATCTTAAGGTTCTTGGCATTAACTGCAGGATTCATTCCCAAGATTCCAGCCTGACTTGCAACAGATTTTTGACTTTCATCACTTATGATCATTGCATAAGCTTGGTTCACATTTGGGAGAGGGGTCATAAGCAAGATTTGACTTCTTGCTTGTGTGTAGGTCTCATTCAGACCCATAAGAAACTGAAATAGTTTCAGTTTCTGCAGATGCAGTACATATTCTTTTGATTTCTCACATTCACACCCAGGTACAGGCACAAGAGCCTCAAATTCTTCCCACAAATCCTTTAGTTTTGAAAAATACACAGACACTGAGGCAGTTCCTTGAGACAATGTGATATCTGTGTGCAGATTAAAGGTTCTTGCCCCATCAACTTTGTTAAACCTTTCAGATAGCTCATTCCAAACTACCCTAGCTACAGATGCATACATGATTCCACCAAGTAACTCTTTATAAACTGAATTCATGATCCAAGAAAGTACAATTGCATTCTCTTTCCTAGTGACTACTCAACTCATTTGAGAACTTATCTTTAGAGCATGTTCCATCTACCATGCCCAACTTATTTCTCCCTAGTAAGGCTATATGCATGGATCTAAACCAGACTGAATAGTTCTCAATTCCTGTCAATTGAAAAGAGATGATTTGTATGCCATGTACATCAGAAGGGCTTAGAAAGAGAGGATGATTGTAGTCCAATAAATTGGGAGTAACTCTGGATGCTTCAGCAGCATCAACAACAACATTTTGATTCACCATTATTGCAGATTTGTAAACCCTGATTCAAGACTTCTTGATCTTGATTCAATATGCTAGAATCGATCTTGCTCTACTAGTTTTCTAGTGAGTAAAGCTTTGATACCATGTAATTATACAAGATAGCAGTAAGCTTCTTGTTTATTCAACAATGGAGAAAGTACAGAGTTTGATAGTGTTTGTAGAAGAAGGGAGGAAGAGAACTGAGAGAAGAAGAAGATGAGAGAGAAGAGTAACTGCTTGTATTGAATGAATAGAACAATGTACATTGTTATGTATATATACTAGCTTGTGATATGCCTAACTAACTCAACTAGCCGTTAACTACTTTGTAACTAACTATTAGAACAGTTATAACTGAAAGCTGGAACCAAGTTTACTTTGTTTTCTGTTTGAGTTCATTACTTCTTCAATGTCTTCAACAAGGTTGGATAATCCAACCTGCTTTACTTTCTACTTTGTCTAATGAGCTTTGAAGCTTGAAAAAGTAGATTCAGTATACTTAGACAAGGCATGGATCATGATGACTTTGACACACAGGTGACCATTGTCACAGCTTCTGCCGTGTCACATAATTTTCGCGGGAATACCAAAGAAGTGATGAAAGATTCACGAAATATAACACGATGACACGGTTTGCCAATGACACTGACTAACGACCGACTCAAAGTGAAAATGTTATTTCGTTTTCTCTATCATCTAATCGGAAAATGCATGCCCGACGTGATGACATAGTTCGATGAATAAATGTTAAGAGTTTTTACAAAAACCTTTTGTTATGAATTATGATTTGCTCATTTAGTAAAATTGCAAGAATTGGGAAATTTTTCATTGTTTTCACAAATCGTGGGATTTTCTTGTTCGTGAGAATAAGTGTACAATTTTTGAGATCCAAATTGCATGTCCAAACAAAATTTCAACTTCAAATCAACCTGATTCCAAATCATGTCCAAACGTGCCCTCAATGTTGCTAGGGCCAGGGACTGATGTTTTCTAGCGTACAGGTTAGCTCGACACATTCCATTATTGTCGGTTGTTACAAGAACACCTTGCCGAGGCACTTGTTATCCGTGCTTGCCTATTTGATTGAATGGATGTAGTTTTTAGTGCTTTTTCTTATACTGCAGATGAGGCTGCCGCGGTCTTACATCAGGCTGGAGCCATATCAATCATCAGGTCCACCCCTGAGTCTGCTGAGGATGCTGAAGTTGGGAAATACAAGTCAAATTTGCTGAGTAGATTTCAAGTTTTGTCATATGATATTAGGTCTTGAGATTACTATTATCAGGTCTGAGATTCCTGTCCTTTCTTAAAAGTTGGCCATAACGTCTTTACGTAGATGTTTTATTAGATTGCGGACCTTTTAGAATTTTTTTCCTGAAAAAAGTTGAGAGAATCCTTACCTTCTTAAAAGCAGGATAGTTGAGAGGATCCTTACATGGTATTACATGTCATTCGTGTTACATGTCCACTAAAAAAGCCATGGGTTATGCTTCTTGAGAGAACCATGTCGTTTTGTCGGTTCTTACTTTTTGGTATACTTCTTGTATGCGGCCGTTTTTGGCCTTCTGATTAATATAATTCGTTTACCTAATCAAAAGAGGGGGGGAAAAGGCCGAGGTTACATAAGCTATCTTGCTCGGACTCTTAAAAAATGTTCACGGGTGTTTGTCAGATCCTTCAAAAGTAGTACATTTTTGAAGGATCGTCACGGGTGCGACATCATTTTTAGAGAGTCCAATCTACATAGGTGCCAACTGAAAGCTCCTTGTCTTAGTGGGATCTTAAACATTGCTATAATGTTGTAAAATCTTAAAGGGACATCAGAATGGAAAAAATAATCCGGATGCCCCATGCAAAGGTTCCATTGACACACAAGATCCTGTTGTTTTTCTATGAATCTTCATGGTTCTATGACGTGTGAGGAACAGACAAGCACAGAAGTTACGGCCATTTGTATTTTTTTGGTTCCTAAACGGATTGGTAAATGTTGATTTGTATTTAAGCTTTAAATCCAGTCCTTAATGACCTGAATTCAGGACAATTGTCTGTCAGAATCAATCTACTTTAGAAGATGCACTTGGCCAGAGTATGGTGCACCTTTCTCTTTATTGTCACTGTGCTATTGATATATAGTTTTAGCAAAATTTGTGTGATCTTGAACTCCACTGGTTTCAAATGGCTAGAATTCTATATCACCGAACACGAAACAAATGAGGGTCATTAGATTTGCTTTCAGATGTCTGGACAAGTATCAACAGGACGTGTTTTGGATTCTTTCTAGTCCAGCAATGTAAATAAGTACTCGATAACCATGTTTTCTGGACTTGTTCTTTCGGTAAATTTGGCTAAGATGTTGTAGGATCAATGTTTCCTAGAAGAGGTGCTCAATGTTGTGCGACGCAGAACAACTCAAAAAGTGAAAGAATAACCTCATTTGCCCATGGGAGGAAGCATTGGTCCTCACACTACAGCCTATGCATGCTATCTCAGAAAAGTTATTCTGTTAGAAGAGTAGATAAAATCAAAGCTATACAGAGAGTTGCGTGGATGCGAAGATTGTAAGAGTAAGAGGTTTTGCTGGGAGAATGTATGAATTATGAGGCTATAAGCAGTAGGGACACTTAGACACGAAGCATTTTCTGAAAGGAATAAAAAACTGCATCCAACTAAATTTCAATGTTAGGAAAGATTGTTAATAACTTAGTTTATATTTATATGTTCAAAGACACACTTTTGTGTGTCAATTTGGTTGAAATAGTAGGGATAAATAGTTTTGGGGTAAAATGTCCCATGTTTGGTGTGAGGCATTAATTAATACTGAGATTATTTATTCCATTATTTACACCATAGTGATGAGATAAATTATCCCATATGCATGGTGGGATAACTAATCCGGGATTAGTTATCTCGAGATAATTCTTTCCCAACCGAACGACTCCTTTGGGGTCATATGATAGGAGGGGTGAGGGATAACTAATCCCAGGATTAATTTGAAGATGAACTTGTCCCATGTTTGGTTGGAATGAAATTCATGAAATAACTCATTCCATGATTAGTTATCCTGGATGAGATAGCTAATCCCGGAATAACTTGTTTCCCAACCGAGCGACCCCTTTTAAGTTTTGCAAATTTAAATACCGATTTGCATGTGAATGTACTTTCCCCTAGTGGTGCGCTCTCCAACTGAGAGTCATACAATTTGATACCTTTGGCTTCCCTAATTATGTTTTGGGAGTCAGATTATTATGAATGATTCCTGCAGCATCCATGTTTTTTTTTTTTTAATTTGATTTTGATTGTAGGTTATATACGTTAATGTCCGATCTTTAAACAAACCTTTTCAACGAAGTAACACGGCGATTCCGCATAAAAGGTTGTGGCAAAATGAAAAAGGGAATGAAAAGCAGAACCATGAGAAGTGTACAACTCAAAATTTATGAACATTCTGTTTTATAGACTTAAACGTTTAACGAAATTGATGTTGAAAGTCTGCAACATATATATACAATTTTCATCGAAGAACTAATCCTCGTTCTAATATTCCACCAGGAATGTAAAGAATCAATTAGCAGAAGACCTGCATTCTACTAGCCGTGACAAGATTTCCTCACAACTAGGCCGTTCATCTGGTTCTGCCCAGCAATCTACAACACAGGGAAAAAATATAACGAGATCACAATATAATAGCTTATTATACACATAGGGTGTGTTTGGTATGATGGAAAATATTTTTCATGGAAAATGTTTTCCTGAAAAATAAGTTGGTTTTCTACTTATTTTCTCATGTTTGGTTGGTGAGTGGAAAATATTTTCCGAAAAATATTTTATGATGTTTGGTTGGTGAGTGGAGACTATTTTTTAGAAAAATATTTTCTAATGTTTGATTGGAGTGAAAAAATATTTTTTAGAAAAATACTACTAAACTGTTAACTAGTATATTGGTGCCTCTAGCAACTCAACAATTTGTAAGAACTAATTTAGGCATAACAAATAATATCAATATCGAATACTAAAATATTACGATCACTAAATTTAAGCAACTATTAATTAGCAAATATAGGAGACACTTTTCAATATTTTGTCAAGACAATCTCAAGATACTACAATCAATAGAAATATAACAGAACGACAAGCTTATTCAACCTCGTGAAACAAGTTACATCGATGACAAAATGAAATATGCAATTAGCAAAAGTAACGTAGGTAAGTCCTCCTCTATGCATATGAAAATAACAATACATTCAACGAACATTGAAAATGGGAAAAATTCGGGCTTTACTATTTTTTATTTCAAGCAGTGAGAAATTGAAGTAAAGTACAGTGAAAAATATTTCTGAGTACTGTAAATTTTTGAGAAATATGAATTTTTTGAGTCATATGAATATGAGTTGAGTCATATGAATATGAGTGTTGTTGGGTGGAGAAGAGGGGTAGGAGTGAGTCATAAGTCACATTTGTTATTTTCTGGAAAATGACTTCCCTTGCCCATGAGGGAAGTCATTTTCCCTCAAATTGAGGAAAATGAGTTGTTGTGGAAAATATTTTTTAAACATTTTATTGCAACCAAACAAAGGAAAATAGGAAAACATTTTCCATCATACCAAACACACCCATAATGTAAAAGAATCAGGTATAACCTGCTAACTTACGATGAATAAAAACTACTTCACACTATCAGTAAAGTAACAATGCGTCCACAATGTAGAGTAAGATATTCTAATGAAAATTACCTGCAATTAGCTTTCCTAGAGGACCTTCAGGAAGTTCTAGCCGTTTTCCATCATTCGCAACAGCATATACGACCTGAATTTTGAGTTTCCACTATATGAACATTGCAATTGAAGATGAAAGGAACTGTAGTTCTCTCCTGTTTCTTCTAGCGGAGGAGCTTACAAGAAATGTCATGTAGAAATTACCTGGATAGCTGGAACACCTTCCCATGGTCTTTTAAGTGTGTATAGTTCCCATATTATGACCCCAAGACTAAAAATGTCACATTTTTCGCTGAAAGGTTCGTTACGGATAAGCTCTGGGGCCATCCATTCTGGTGTACCTGCTGAGGAAGAATCTTGCACGGGTGTTGGAGTCAGTGATCGGGACAGCCCAAAATCACAGATCTTGACTTTGTAGTGTTTATTTACGAGGCAGTTTCCACTCTTTAGATCGCGATGCACAATTTTCATCCTATGTATACACATCAGCCCCCTAAATAATCACAGAGAAGCAGATGTTAAATAGTAGAGAGCAGAGCTATAGCACACAAAAAAACTACTAGATTTTCTCTTTACTGGGAACTAAGCAAAGATCATATCAGAGTACAATTTCAGTATGTACCCCAACATTCAATTTACAAAGTGTGCCTTGCCTGATTATGTACTGTCTACATTCCTTTTGATCAAGGAGACATGACAAGTAAACTGACTGGACATGAATCAAGAAATCTGTGTATCTCTTTTGCCGTATGCCTATTGAATACTCCGGTCTCTTCCATTCAATATAGACATTTCACCTTATGTAAAGACCAGCTCTAATTCTGATCTCACCAAAAGCTATGTTACAAATATCCTTCATTAGACTTGTCATACCCATGTCTAATAGATGTGATATGGGTATGGACTTGATTCTACAGAACTTTAGAAATTGGCACAAAAGCTGCACATATTCATACCAAAAACTTCTAACTTGTATTTGAGACGTAATGGTATATCAACAACCACTATTAGATTCATGAAGTGTCAACAGATTTTAATCACATTTGTCCAAAGACATGGAGTTTACTGCAGATAATGAAAATTTGATTTAGCAAAAAGTGGACAGGCTCAACAACTTGGATGGCTCCAACACCATGGAAGGTCCTGTTGCTCCCTTCTTCATTCAGCTTTACAAATTAAAACTACAACCTTGTACTCAAGGGGAGTATTTTATTAAATAAAACTATTTCTTTCATTGGTTAAACAAATGATAACAGCATGAGTAGATTCACTAAACATTCATTTGTAGAATGATTTACTCATGTAACCCAGGTGATCTTGCATCAGCTATGAAGAAAAATCATGCAGTCGTTAACAATGGTGCGTAAGTTCCCCAACCTAACACAGCTATGAATTTACTAATTCTAAGAATAATATTTAGCTACAACTTGACTTGTTATTTTATTTACTTTTGTCTAAGGATCTTAACAGGACTCATTTACAACTTCAAAGAGCCATATAAATTTCCAAAGGCTATCCAATTTATTAAGAAAGTTGATGGAATTTTGAAATTCAATGGCATGTGTCCAGTCATATGGACAGTAGCCTTTATCAGACACAATTTGTAACATTTCTAGGCGTTATGCCAAAATCTTGTGAACCCCGCAAAAGAAAATTATTGATAAGGTAGTTGAAATAAAAAAATTAGTAGCAAAAGAACTATGACCCTCTTCAAAAATAGAACTCCGAAACAGAATCTGAGTACCAGAGCTTATGTTAGAAATACCTGCATATATCACAAAGCATTTTCAATCTCCTTTGCCAGCTGAGGTTATTCTTCTGTCCACTTACATGGATCAGATGATATAGGGATCCCATCTCCATGAATTCAGTAACCACGGACAAACGAGGTGGAGTTGTGCAAGCACCGAGGAACAAGATAACTGAAAGGAAAAATGTGTTTGGCATACAACTACAGAACTTTTCCTTCACAAAAAGTGTATTCTTTGATTTTTGGTAACATAACATAAATCTGAAATGTATTTCATATTTCCAGTGGAATCTCAAGGATCAAGTGCCTTCTACAGCTTTTAATAGCACACTCAAGGAAGTGGGTACAAGCACTATGTCACCACAAACATAGATTCAGGGAAGAGCAGAAAAATTACCATTTGGGTGGCGAATGCGGCTGCATAAAGGGAAAAGAGATACAAGGTTAAGCTAGATAAATAAGCATAACTGATTTGGTTTATACTCTATAGGATGTTCCTGAGATAAAAAGGACAAAAATGATTTGCTTTAAACGACTTACCTAAGGATGGATATTTCATTGGCAAAATCTTCAATGTTCTCTTCAGTCAAGTCCTGTTCTAGGAAAACTTTAACTGCTACCTCTGTTCCATTCCAAATACCGCGGAAGACTTCTCCAAAAAAACCTTCAAATCATAACAATCGGTCAGCAAGATTTATTCTATATGACTAACAATTATATGAACACAAGTTACATGATCACAAGGACTAAACTGATGATGTTTCCATCTCCACCGTTATAGAAAAGAACTAATGAAATATAGAATAGCTAGAAACTCAAACTTAGTTATTATATGTCCGCTTTCTACCAAATAATATTCATAAATAAAGAATTGAGAATAAATGTCGAGTTTACCTCTTGACAGAACTAAATGTTGTGAACAAGTAAGAGAAAGAAGAAAAACAGCAAAGGAAAGAAACTATGAAGTGTATCTTATGGAATTTTTATATACGGAAATTTATGACCAATCTTGTTCTTTGAACCAGTCAACTATCTAGGACTTGGACAATATGGATATCATCTTGACATGGACTTTTGTCAATTGTAAACTCAGAGCCAATACATGCTCAACAGATCCAATAGGAAAGACGCTATGTTGCTTATTCAATTAGCTCTATGAGAATTTTATACCCAAGAAAGTGTGATTTTTACAAGAGTGAAGTTCTAAGTAATCCACAAAGAAGGAAATTTATGACCAATCTTGTTCTTTGAACCAGTAACGGTCAAGGACTTGGAGAATATGAATATCATCTTGATATGGACTTTTGTCACTTGTAAACTCAGCCAATACATGCTCAACAGATCCAATAGGAAAGACGCTATGTTGCTTATCAACTAGCTCTATAAGAGATTTATACCCAAGAAAGTGTGATTTTCATAAGAGTGAAGTTTTAAGTATCTTACTGAGAAGGAAATATTTGTCTCCATCTCTTTCTTTCTCTTTTACTCTTAAGAATCTGTGAAGGAATGTATCCTAGCACAGCTACATCATGGCCGATAGTCATTGTCCATATTTTGCGCTAATATCCCTTGCTAACTCCGCCTATGGGGTGAAGTTGGAAATAAAAAGAACTATCATTGGAGTTCTTGGATGAATTATGTCATCCCAGAGACGAAAGAGGGACTGGAGTTATGAGAATGAAAAATATCAATGCCACATGCATTATGAAGAAAACATGGATATTCAGGACTCAACCATCACTGCGGGCAGCTTTTCTCAGTGCTTAACACTGTACCAGAGCCCACCCAATCAGTAAGAAATTTAGAAACTCTCAGGCATGGAAAGGTTTGATGCAGATTAAACTCAAGACTGAGAAGCACATATTTTGGATAATTATTCAGGGGAATGCAGTTTTTGGTGGTACACTTGGACCCTTAAAAAAGGAATATTAGCTATCCAATGGCCTGGTTCTGGAAGATCTGCTAAACTAAGAGTCAAAGATTTCGTGGAGCGTGGTAGCTGGAATGTAAATAATCTGGAAAGAATGGTTCCTGAGCACCTGGTCAGATATGGAAGAGGTACATTCCTTTTAAAATCTCTTTCTTGACATGGAGTCTAATTACCTGTTGATGATATAATTACTAAGTTTGGAAATCAGATTGTGTTTAAATGCTCGTGTTGCAATAACCACAATGTGAAGCTTTATATCATGTACTCGTTGAAAGTGACACTACAGTTCACTTGTCGATTTTCTTTTTGGAAATTCCATGGGCATACAACATCACTTAGGCGTATCTGAAATGTCTTGAGTAGTTGGTGGCAGCTTAAGACTCGGAATATAGTCGACAACTACTTATTACAGATTGTGCCAACTGCTATTGTTGGGACAAAAGAAATCTTCTGCTCCTAGCATGCAGTATCATATTATGTGGAACATTAAAGCTGCACTACAAAAAGCTTTCCCTAAGATGGAGACTCATATGAATAGGCCAACAATCTGTGCGAAGGTTGAGAGTCTGAAACCAGTTCCTATGTGGAAGCAGGTGCAGGTGCAGCGGACTTAACCACCCAGTGGCATGGTGGAAGGTAACACAAATGACATCTTCATCAGAGAAGGGATGAGCATGTGGCTCGTTTCCCAACTAAATTTTAAGAATCACCTTCATTTCATGTTTATCTGTTCATCGGAGGCATTTCTGGCAAGTTAAACGAACTTTCAGACCTGCTATCCGATTAAAGGTTAACAGTCTGCTACAACCCACACTGGTTAAATAATGTAATTATGTCACTCAATGAAGAATGGACATTACAGACTTCTGGGGGCAACAGGTACACAACCTATTGGCGAATCATTGTAATTTGCGTTAATTTTCTGAATGCCAGTGATGATTTCCTTATTAGTTGGCATGTTTTCTTCACTTCTGTATTTTCTTTTCATAACTTCTTTGATTTGCTGCACTTGAGCCTAGGTTTCAGAAACAGCCTCTCTGCCGGAGGTAGGGGTAAGGTCTGCGTACATCTACCCTTCCCACCCTCCCCAGACCCCACCTATGGGATTACGACTAGTTATGACGTTGTTGTTGTTGTATAGCTATTTGTGTTCAAAGAATCAAATATGGCAAGAGAAATAAATGCAGATGGTCCCTAACATGTGAAACGAGCAATGTCCACTGACCAAACCACCTGTATTCCCACCCATAGGAAAGCATTTAGTTAACTGCTAGTGAATGCACGACTCAATAAGCACGTGGAGCTTCAAATAGCACGTGGGTTAATTAGTTGTCATATTGTAGTATATAAGTAGAATGTTTACCAATTCCAACACGTGCTCCAATGGAGATTTCAGAAAAATCAATGTTCCATTCATCAAATGGTAACAATGGTTTGTTGAGGATCCTTGATGATTCTATCACTTTGTCCAATCTTGACAACATATCAGGACTGCCAAAAATTCCTGCTGTCTTGCCTCTACCATAGCTCCAGCGTGGAGATGAAGGCAGGGATATTGCTTTGTCAGATGTCAAGGACTTCCTGTGAAAATGCTGTGGTTGACCTTTTTCACCATTCAGTACCTGGAAAGTGGTGAATTGATTAATGTCACTATTGAGTTGAGCAAATTCCATGACTTTGATTCAATCAGTTAATCCAACTGACTCACAAACAAGTTAAAAAGCATAGAAAATGAGGTCTACCAAGTTAGAGAACCGGTTGGAAGTAGCTATGAGAAGTAGAATGCAAAAAATACTAAGCACAAATTATTGAAAAACACTATCACAAATCAAAGACACTAGGACAAATATTTAACAATCACGGCATTGCTTATTGAAGTGGAACAACAACAACAATAACATACCCAGTGTATTCCCACCTAGTGGGGTCTGGGGAGGGTAGAGTGTACGCAGACCATACCACTACCTCAGTAGAGAGGCTGTTTTCGATAGATCCCCGGCTTAGGACCGATACTCATATACCAACCCAAATATAAGTGTGTATAACTAGTATGGTACACAAGACAAACTAACAGAATACCAAACACAAAAGATAAGTACATATATAAACTAGTACGGTAAGCAAAATAAACTAACACCGCTGGCCACGAACAAAAAACTCCAGCCCCCGAGGAGCGCACCCCTACTATTAACGACGCCCTCCCACCCCTAACCCTCTACCCTAATCCGCTTCCTCCACACCTTCCTATCAAGGATCATGTCCTCCGTTAGCTGTAACTGCTCCATATCATGCCTGATCACCTACCTCCAATATTTTTTTTGGTCTACCTCTACCCCGCCTAAAACCATACATAGCCAGTGTCTTACACCTCCGCACAGGAGCATCTAAGCCCCTCTTCATCACGTGCCCGAACCAACGTAACCTTACTTCTCGCATCTTGTCCTCCACCGAGGCAACTCCCACCTTCTCTCGAATAATCTCATTCCTTACCCTATCTTTCTTGGTATGCCCACACATCCACCGCAACATTCTCATCTCCGCCACCTTCAACTTTTGGATGTGGGAGTTCTTAACTAGCCAACGCTCCGCTCCATACACCATAGCCGGCCGGACTACCACTTTATAGAACTTACCTTTAAGCTTCAGAGACACCTTCTTATCACACATAGAACTCCCGAAGCGAGCCTCCATTTCAACCATCCTGCCCCAATATGATGCGTGATGTCCTCGTCAATCTCACCATTGCCCTGAATCATAGACCCAGATACTTGAAACTCTCTCTCTTCTGAATGGCCTGAGAATCCAGTTTCACAACCACTCCAGCCTCCTGCGACACATCACTTAACTTACACTCCAAGTACTCCGTCTTGGTTCTACTTAACCGAAATTCTTTAGACTCAAGCGTCTGCCTCCACATTTCCAACTTATCATTAACTCCACCCCGAGTCTCGTCAATCAGAACCACATCATCTGTGAATAACATACACCAAGGCACCTCCCCTTGAATATGTCGCGTCAAAACATCCATCACCAAGACAAATAAAAACGGGCTAAGAGTCGATCCCTAATGCAACCCTATCACGACTGGAAAGTGCTCTGAATCTCCACCTACCGTCCTCACCCGAGTCTTCGCCCCATCATACATATCCTGAATTGCCCTAGTGTACGCCACGGGCACCCCTCTAGCCTCCAAGCACCTCCACAGAAATCGTCACGATCCTTCTCATCCTCACCTCTACCACCCTTTCCCAAACCTTCATAGTATGACTCAACAACTTAATACCTCTATAGTTATTGCAACTCTGGATGTCTCCCTTGTTCTTATACACTGGAATCATCGTACTCCATCTCCACGCTTCAGGCATCTTTGCTGTCCTAAAAATACTATTAAACAACCTTGTCAACCACTCCAAACCTGCCCCGCTAGTGCTTTTCCAAAAATCCACTGGAATCTCGTCTGGCCCCGTCGCCCTACCCCGCCTCATCCTGCGAATAGCTCCCTTGACCTCCTCAACCTTGATACGCCTACAATACCCATAATCTCGACGCTCCTCAGAATTCTCCAAGTCTCCCAACACGAAACCTTTGTCCCCCTCATCGTCCAAAAGTTTATGGAAGTAGGACTGCCACCTCTCCCCAATGAGAGCATCTTCCACCAACACTGTACCATCCTCTCCTTTGATTAACTTCACCTGGTCAAGGTCACGAGCCCTCCGCTCCCTGGCCTTAGCCAGCCTATACAACTTGTTATCTCCGCCTTTCTCTTCTAAAGCCGCAGGCGCTCAAAAGCTGCAGTCTTAGCCGCCGTAACCGCTAACTTAGCCTCTCTCTTAGCTACCTTATACTCCTCCCTATTCTTTTGTCTTTCCTCCTCATCCTTGCTCGCAACCAACTTAGCATAAGCCCCCTTCTTATATTCCACCTTTCGCTTAACCTCTTCATTCCACCACCAGTCTCCCCGATGTTTTCCAGATTGACCTCTCGAGACACCCAACACCTCTCTAGTGGTCTCCCTAATACAACTAGCAGTCGTCTCCCACATACTATCCGCACCTCCTCTACTCTCCCAAGCCCCCCTACTCTTCAACTTCTCTATTTCCAAAGCACTAGGCCAAAGTGGAAGAATGTTAGAATTTTTTTTCCTAAAAATAAAAATATACGCATATGTCCTCAGCATGTTTAAGATTTTCTATTTCTTTTTATGATAATGGTGTCTGGATCAACTTCTTTGTGCCTCAACTAATCTACCCAGAAACTTGCTGCACCCAACAAGCACAGGGCTGGGTAATCCTTCCCATCATGGTTGGAGCAGATGAGCATACACTGAATGTTGTTGTCGTGATTCGATACTGGGATGTAAAATTGTTACTCCTCTGCCTCAACCTCCTCAATCAACCCTTTCTGACCATGTTTAAGCTCATTTAAGAAGCATAGACACATTTTGTCTTTCATAACAAATTAATAACTCCCAAAGGTAGCTTTGGCTGCAGTAAATTTGGATTTAGTTGGAGGAAGTTTTGTTTATTTGAGATAATATTTAGGTAAATTTGTAAACAGGAGTAACTGCACCAGATTAGACCCAGTTTAAGCTTAATGTGGATTGGGTTCTATCCATGGGGAGGTTGATTGTAGTAGCTGTCATACTATTTATTCCATCTTTTCAACAAATTAGAGCTTGAGGCTAATCCTATTAACTGTAGTAAGCATCTGCCTGTCCAATTGGAATTTACTCTCCTTTACTTGATTGCAAAAGATGTATTCAATCAAAAACATATTTTATCTAATTTAAACTAAAATACGTCTGGATAATAACTTCCACCTTTAGAGTAGCCCTTCAAAAGGTTCTTGGAAGCTAGTATTTGCAGATAATGCTATGAAAGACAGCTAGATACCTGTGTATCCTTTAACATACAAGGAGTTCAAGAGAACAAACACTCACTTGATGACCAGAATTATCTTCCCTTTTGCTTGTAGACAAATCAAATGTTGCTTGTTCCCCTGACAGATGATTTTTCTTCATAGTTGCATTCATTTCCCGAACAACCCTACATTCAAGGTCAGACAAATGCTTACGAGATATGCAGAAAGTTGGTGTAACCTAGAAAGAAATAGGTCTAGTTTATGTATATTTCTCGCATAAGAATAGAGCTGGATGGGCTCATTCAGCTAAATGGAGTAAATGGGGGTGCCTCTGTACTACTTATAAATTTTGCTAGAAGATTCTGCAACCTCGCGTGCATTTATTGCTGGTGCCAAAAACTACAACTATTAAAGAGATTGAAGTGGTTGTCAGTTTTTTCAAAGGTAGTTATCAATTTATAGTCATTTCATTTCTCAAGCTATAATGGTCAAAATTCTGACTTCTCTTTTGTCGTGCCATTCCATGAGTTGTCAAAACTAGTTGTACAGCTCATGGTGGGACTACAAGATGTCAAAACAATTTGATCAAGTTACATCCTCATTTGGAAAAATCTTAGTATACATAAAAATGATGATAAGCCTCTGCTGTAACTATTATTCCGCATAAGTTACATAAGCAACATACAATAGCTACTCCCTCAAGTCCATTTTTTTACTTGTCCACTACACTAAATATAGATGTTCATTTCTTTTGAAAATTTAGACAGGGGGAGTACTATATACACTTTTTGGAGCTAAGTATTGGAAGTTGTCTTCTTTTTAAAAGAATGTGAAACTATTTTGCTAGGAGGAAAAAGGAAACTAAGAAGAAGAAAGGAGATGTCTGAGAGCTAAAAGTAATACGAGGTTTAGTTAGAGGCAAAGGGACATGGTCAACCTTACAATGTCATCACCAATCTCCGGAATCATGCTAATGGATCTCCGTCTTCTTCTACGAGCGTGTACAGGTGATGCACCAGCAGACCTGCAGTCAGTTCAATTCATGTGTCGTGTCATGATGCTAAGCCATGAGATGCGGACATATCCAGAGAACTTCTGCCAGTCCTCCCCGAAAGAGACAGGAGAACACACAATGACAGAGAAGCATAAAGTTAAGAAATTACCCTGAGCGGAATAAGAACGTTGAATCATTTTTTGAACAAGAACATTGGATTGTTTCTGTAGTTCCTCATGAAATAACAGAGAAGATTATCATGCATTTCAGAGATCAGGAATAATCGATAAGAAGAAAAATCTCCATGCTCTTGACACAGTTCAAAGAGTAAGAACCCGAAGTGTATAAGGTCCACCTTTTTTATACATTGCAGCCAATTAACTATAACAAAACACCTCAAATACATATGAGCTCCTAGTTCTCTAAGGAAACATAAAACAGCTCCACCAGTCAATGGATCATGCCTCAATATTAGTTCTAGTTTCAAAAAGGATCTGTCTGGTTGAATATATTAAGCAACCAGGCTACAGCCTGAAAATAAAAAAACTGCACCTTTTAGATACATACCACATCCAAGTAACCATAACGCACCTCAAATATATTATACATATGAAACCTTCAATTTCACTGGGAAAATCTAAAACAGCTACCCCCCCCCAATGCAAACAATTCACAGATAATGTATACATATGACTTCTTGGTTCAAGCATGATTTGTATGGCTGAGAATATTATGCTACCAACACAGCTACCTTATATCTAATGACAAATTTGACTAAATAGAGAATCGGAGATTAGAAAATCTATTCTACAGCCTGATTGTAACATTAGAAAGCAAAATTCTATATTTGATGCAATTTGATACCTTATATCTAATGACAAATTTGACTAAATAGAGAATCGGAGATTAGAAAATCTATTCTACAGCCTGATTGTAACATTAGAAAGCAAAATTCTATATTTGATGCAATTTGATAGTTTATACTCCCTCCGTCCCATATTACTTGAGCACTTTTCATTCTGCACGGTGCTTAAGAAATCATAATTGGAATGATCAATTTTACTAACCTTTTGTCCATATTGATGAACTTTTTGAAAAAAGAAATTTTTGGAACTTCTAAAGTAGTTTAAGCTTCTATAGAGTATTCCATATTGATGAACTTTTTGAAAAAAGAAATTTTTGGAACTTCTTAAGTAGTTTAAGCTTCCAAAGAGTATATTAATTGATTTAGTAAGTGATCAAATAATTTGGGACATATATATTTAGATGCTGATCTTTAAACCATAATAAGGCTAATGAAAGGGATAAACAATAGATAGACAGACACAAGATCTTTTAACATTACTGACTGATTAATACTTTCAGAAGAAAAAAACATTACTGACATATATACGTGGTATCAAAATGGAAAGGGAGGTTATGATATAAAAGTGATGTAGCACCTATAATGAAGCAGAGAGAAAGGCCAGGGAAAGAAATGAGAAAGGCAAAGAGAGAGAGAGAGATAAAGAAAGAAGAGAGACTGAGCAAGAGAAAAGTAAGACAGAGAAAAATAAGGGAGAAGGAATTAGAAGATAGAGAGAAATTTTAACCAAATCAATTTATCCAAACAAAAATATAAGGGTATAGGATAAGGAGTTTAACAAAGTAGAACCCTTGAAATTACTAAACCTCTATCTTTAACTAGAAAAAGAAGACCTTTTATTCAACTAAAAGATAAATATTTCTCTAATAGTTAAAAAGAAATTATTTTGATAAGATAAAAATTAAAAATCAAAAATATATATAGTGTAATCTTTCATTTTGTTAAGCTATATAATTCTCCACGAATTGCAGTAACGCTCAATCCCGATGAGTGAAATTATTGGTGCAACTTCCAAAGGACCTTCTTGAAATACTAACTGAAGAAGACGAACATATCCATCAACTAATGGCAGGAATAGCAATGATAGATGCTAAAATGTACAGTAGTGTGATGAATCAAACTTGATCAATGACAGATGCTAAGAGTATAGTAGTGTGATGAATAAATTTTGAAACCTGAGTTCTGATATCAAATTGATGTATTACCAAAAAAGAGAAAAGGGAGCACAAAATCAATGTACCAGCAAGAAGGAAGAGAAAAAAGGCAGGAGGTGGAAACGAGAAACAGGTGACAGCTATGAGAATAAGAGGAACAGGAAGAAAGGGAGAAAGATTGGATGAGAGGAGAAATAGAAAGAAGGGAGAACTGAGAAGCGAGCATGAAGAAGAGGATAATAGAGAGACAAATTGTAATGCGACATCAATTTAGCAAACCATAATTGGAGCCTGCAACACAAAGTTCATAGGGATCCTAGTTTTAGGCTATGAATTCTAAACAAATCAGGACTTTTGAAAAGTAAAACTCTATATCTAGCTAAGAAGATAAGGTAACATAATACTGTATCTGTAACTAAATATAACATCTAAGTAAAACATGCAGATAAGTAAAATAGTTGTTGAGAGAACTAAAATTTGGAGAAATCGTTCGGATGGAACTTGTGTGTGATAATCAAGCGGCCCATCATATCGCATCAAATCCAGTGTTTCACGAGAGGACTAAGCACATTGAAATTGATTGCCACTTTGTCAAAGAAAAGATACTCTCGGGAGATATTGTTACAAAATTTGTGAAGTCTCGGGAGATAGAGCTTGTGAAGATTCTTAAGAGGAGGAGGATTAATATTGCGTGTGTTCAGGAGACTAAGTGGGTAGGGTTCAAGGCTAGGGATGTGGATGGGTATAAGCTGTGGTACTCAGGGAGTGACAGGCGTCGGAATGGAGTGATATATATATATATATATATAATGGGGTGGTGTCAATTGTTGTCATTATACGTAATTTGTTATTTGAAAGTGCTCGGATAAGTCTTGTCTTATGGAAAAAGTTATAAAACATTTCATAAATCAAGACATAATATGGTAGTGTCAGCTCATGGGGCCTGACTTATTGTTTGCTAGTCTTTAGACTAAGTCCTGCCTCTAATGTAATAGTTATAGAATATCTCATAAACAAAGTAGTGTCAGCTCTTGCCCATGCGACGTAATTTATTGTTTGAAAGTCATTGGGCTAAGTCTTGCCTCTAACGTAAGAGTTATAAAACATCTTTTAAACAAAACACAATATGGTAGTGTCAACTCTTGTCTATGAGGCGTAACTTATTATCTGAAAGTCCTTGGATTATGTCTTGCATCTAAGTCAAGAGTTATAAAGTATCTCATAAATTAAAGTCTAATGAGGTATTGTTAACTCTTGCTCACGGGGCCTAAGTTGTTGTCTGAAAGTTTTTGGGCTAAATCTTGCCTTTAAGACACGAGTCATAGAATATCTTATAAATGAAAACACAATGTGGTAATGTTAACTCTTGTCCCTGCGGCGTAACTTCTTGTTTGAAAATTCCTGGTCTAAGTCTTGACTCTAAGACAAGAGTTATATGACATCTCATAAATCAAGACACAATATGGTAGTATCTATTCTTGACCATGGAGCGTAACTTATTATTTGAAGGTCTTTGGGATAAGTTTAGCCTCTAAAGTAAAAGTAATAAAACATCAATGCTAGAAACTGGAGCTTGCTAAATGCTGGAAATTGACAGTGAGCAATGTAGGGAGAAGCATTTAGCATGAACCAAATCTGGACCAACAATACTGTTTTTCGAATTGAGACTGTTTCCATGTTTCTGGTGTACTCAATGAAACGATAAGCTAAGCTGTTGTAATTATACTAGCATTTGTCCACCGCCCCTAGCATGTTAAAGAAAATTTCAATGCCAAACCTCTGTGGTCACCAAGAAAGAGCTAGATGTATAAGTAGGGGTCCCGACGATATGCATGGAGGTTTTGGTGATAGAAATGATGAGGGAGCTGGTCTGTTGGATTTTGCGAGGGCCTTTGGGCTGGTGGTGGTGAATTTGAGCTTTTCGGAGAAGAAGGATCACGTGATTACCTTCCGAAGCGCGATAGCCAAAACTCAGATTAACTTTCTGATGCTTAGGAAGGGGGATAGTGTTTTATGTAAGGACTGTAAAGTCATTCCGAGTGAGCATCTTTCGACCCAGCACAGGTTTCTGGTGATGGACTTGATAATCAAGAAGAGCAAGAAGAGAAGAATCGGGTAGGGTCGGCCTAGAATTAAGTGGGGTGGCTTGACACCAGGTAGTGCGATGGAGATAGAAAAGAAGGTGGCGGGATTTGAGGTGTGGGAGTGCAGGGGAGACGTGGATGCTATGTGGGATAAAGCTGCTAGTTGCATCACGGAGACTGCTAGAGAAGTGTTGGGTGTTTCGAGGGGTCGAGCAGGATGGCATAAGGGAGACTGGTGGTGGAATGAAGAAGTTGAGAAGAAAGTGGAGATTAAGAAGATGATTGAGAGTAAAGATACAGAGGAGAAGCGGGTGAATAGGGAGGTCTACAAAGTAGCAAGGAAGGAGGCTAAGCTAGCAGTTACGGCTGCTAAGACAACAACGTTTGAGAGCCTGTATGCAGGGTTAGAGGAGAAAGGTGGGGAAAAGAGGTTGTTTAGGCTTGCTAAGGCTAGGGAGCAGAAGGGTCGGGACCTCGATCAAGTGAAGTGCATTACGAGGGAGGATGGTAGAGTTTTGGTGGAGAATGTTCATATTAAAAAGAGATGGCAGGAGTATTTTCATAGGTTTTTGAACGAGGAGAGGGATAGAGGCATTGAGTTTGGGGAGCTGGAGCACTCGGAGAAGAGCCGTGATTTCAGTTATTGTAGACATTTTAAGGTTGAGGAGGTCAAAGAGGCTATTCGTAGGATGCGAAGGGGAAGGGCGATAGGGCCTGGCGAGATTCCGGTGGATTTTTGGAAGTTTATAGGTGGGGCAGGTTTAAGGTGGTTGACTGATTTGTTTAACGACATTTTCAAGACGGCGAGAATGTCTGAGGCTTGGAGGTGGAGTACGATGATTCCGTTATATAAAAACAAAGGTGACATTCTGAGTTGCAATAACTATAAGGGTATCAAGCTGTTGAGTCATACTATGAAGATTTGGGAGAGGATGGTTGAGCGGAGATTGAGGAGGATCGTGTCTATTTCGGAGAACCAGTTTGGTTTTATGCCTGGTCGCTCGACGACAGAGGCAATCCACCTGGTGAAGAGATTGGTGGAGCAGTATAGGGAAAGAAAGAGGGATTTGCACATGGTGTTCATCGACCTGGAGAAGGCGTATGACAAAGTCCCTAGGGAGGTTCTTTGGAGATGCTTAGAGGTGAGATGGGTCCCAGTGGCGTACATCAGAGCTATTAAGGACATGTACGATGGAGGGAAGATTCGGGTGAGAACAACGGGGGGACTCAGAGCATTTTCCGATCGAGACAAGGTTGCATCAGGGTTCGACGCTTAGTCCGTTCCTGTTTGCATTGATGATGGACGTGTTGACGCGGAGTATTCAAGGGGAGGTGCCTTAGTGTATGTTGTTTGCAGATGATGTCGTGCTGATTGATGAGACGCGAGGGGTGTGAATGATAAGTTGGAGGCTTGGAGGCAAACCCTTGAATCTAAGGGGTTCAGGTTGAATAGGTCCAAGACGGAGTCTATGGAATGCAAGTTTAGTGACTTGAGGCAGGAGGACGATATGGTGGTGAGGTTGGATTCCCAGGATGTTTGTAAGAGGGATAGTTTCATGTATCTTGACTCTATGATTCAGGAGAATGGCGAGATTGATGAGGATGTCTCTAACCATATTGGAGCAGGTTGGATGAAGTGGAGGCTCGCTTCGGGAGTGTTGTGTGATAAGAAGGTGCCCCTTAAGCTTAAAGGCAAATTCTACAGAGTAGCAATCCGTCCAGCCATGTTGTATAGAGCAGAGCGTTGGCCAGTCAAGAACTCCTACATTCAAAAAGTGAAGGTGGCGGAAATGAGAATGTTGCGTTGGATGTGTGGACTTACTAGGGGGATTGAGTTAGGAATGAGATTATCCGGGAGAAGGTGGGAGTGACTTCGGTAGAGGACAAGATGCTGGAAGGAAGGCTGAGATGGTTTGGGCATGTGATGAGGAGGGGCACGGTTGCCCCAGTTCGTAGGTGTGAGAGGCTAGCGTTGGATCGCTTCAGGAGGAGGAGAGGAAGGCCGAAGAAATACTGGAGGAAAGTGATTAGACATGACATGGAGCAGCTTCAGCTTACCAAGGACATGACCCTAGATAGAAAGGTGTGGAGGTTGCCGATAAGGGTAGAAGACTAGGATGAGTGCGTGGGTTGTAGCTAGTAGTTTGAAGAGCTCATGTATATCCGAGTTAGCAATCCTAGGACTGTGTCCATAGGTAGGAGCCCCTAGACAGGAGGGTTTGGGGTGGTGGGTGCCTTTGGTCTGTGAGTGTATGTTACTACTAGGTGGTTGTCCGATTCCAGATGTCCTTTTCTTATCTCTTATTTCATATTGCGCTTATTTATCTTATTTCGTATTGCTCTGATTTCTATTTTATTATGTCTTATTCCTTATTTATGTTATGCTATACATCCTACTTCATGTTTCATTACGCTTTTGTTTACTATCCTTTATCTTGAGCCGGGTGTTTATCGAAAACAGCCTCTCCACTTCTTCGGAGGTAGCGGTATGGACTGCGTACATTTTACCCTCCCCAGACCCCACTTTGTGGAAATACACTGTGTTTGTTGTTGTTGTTGTTGTTGAAGTGATCAACTTGCAAATATCTTCACCAAGTACCTCACCAGTCCTCGTATTTATTACATCTGTAAACAAGCTAGGTACATATGACTTATATGCACCGACTTGAGAGGGAGTGTCAAAATTGGGGTAGGAGGAACACGAATAGTAAATAGAATTCCTTTTTTTTTTTTTGACTTGCACCAGGTGTCCGAGACTTTTCGAGTCCCGACTAATCCCGGGGGTGCACAGGCCCTCGGCAAGGAGTTTCCCGCAAGTGCACCACGGGTAATAGTAAATAGAATTCTACTTGAAAAAGGATTGCAATGTAGTGTTCTAGTTGAAAAAGGATTGCAACATAGTATCCTAGTTGGAAAAGGAATAAAGTGTAGTAGTCATAGTATCCTAGTTGGAAAAGGAATAAAGTGTAGTGTCTATAAATAGGGTCTCAATCTAATAATGTAGATATAACAATTCAATAATATTCTTCTATATTTCTCACGAAAACAAAAAGATTTTTCGTGTAATTGTTTCTTCATGAGCTACTTAACTGATTATTGCAACCATTTAGATTAAGCAAATCTGGAACTGGATATCTTTAAGACCAACTAGCAGACTCCCACTAGAAGCCATTAAATGACAGAGAAAATGTAACTATAACAATTTCAGATAACCTTTAATCTAAAGATATAAGAAATGGTAGAATTAGAACCTTGAAGAAGTAACATCATAGCTGCAGTCCTTGAAAGACTTTGCACGACCACCAAGAATGGATCTCCCAGGTCCTCTGAAGAAAGGATGCTCTGGACTGAAAAAAGGATTTCACGTTTAAGTATCAAGAAAACCTGAAACTCTAACAACCAACATAATTCATGTAACTGTCAACTGTCAAGTAAGAATGATTGCCTTAAAACAAAATCTGGAAAGGCTTAAACATCCTGAGATATAAAATAAACATCTCTGCTTTTACGAACTCACAACAGCCTTATGATAAAATGTGAGAACATGTTGAAACTTGTGGTAAGGTCTGCATACACTCTAACCTCCCCAAACCCCACTTGTGGGATTACACTGGGTACGTTTAGAAAATGTTGAAACATGCAAATAACAAACAGCAATTCTGACAAATCAGATGTATGAAATAGAACTATGTTTGTATGATAGATTTACATGGTTACTATAAATTGGCTGATCCACTTTTGCCCACGGATTATTGAACCTGCTATACAACATGGAGAAATACAACCAGCTTTCAGACTAAAATATAGGGTGAACCGAGACAGAGTGACTCCACATATAAATATTTTATTTTTGTGATAGTGAATATTATAAAAAAACAATTCAAGGCAGTGATGACTCTATGTTCTCTCAAGAAAAAGAATACAGAAAGAATTATGTAATTGGCCAATACTACATAAACCTATCTCTAGGTATATAAGAAGGTAATCATCTAGCAGTGTATCAGTAGGTTGCAACTAAATATGCAACTTTTAGTGACCTACGTCTCCTGGTCCAGCCCTATAAATTATAAATTCCAAGCCGGAATGAAGAAATGTCTTCTTCTAATTATTATTTATTTATTTGGTATAACTGACCAACAAATACTACTAGAAAAATTAGCACAAAGGGAACAAGTCATAAGAAATGAGAACAGAAAAGGAAAAGGCCAAATCCCATCTGGAGCTTAAAAGCTGCATGGAGTTCCTAACCCAAAAAACTTATAGTTCCTAACCTTTATAAGTAAAAGCATTACTAAGAACTAAATAAAATAAATATCAATCAACTTAACTGACTATCTCTCATAAGAATACTTTAACTGTCATTCAGTTTAAATTAATTAAACGTTTCACTGAATAGGTTCTTTTTGTGCTTATTTGTACTTGCATATTGGATCAAATTAATCAAAGGATTAGCTGCAGAGACTCATCTCATAGAAATAAGTGCCTTTAACTAATTCCATAACCAAATTAAGTTTCAAGTGGTAAGACCCTCTGCTCATATTACTTAGTGTATCTCTCAGGAAACATGAAATAAATCATCCTCTAAAGAAGAGGATAATGATTACTTGGCATGCAAGAACAATTACATCAGAAAGCAACTGGGAGTTGAATCTCTAACTTCAGTTAATCTGGAAAGGTTAGGATTCTTTGTATCTTAAGTCCTGGAAGGCTACAAGACAAACTGAACCTTGAACTTGAGGCCCTCTGTTCAGATACAACTTTGTTCCTTCCATGCCAAAGTGAACTTTTGACATCGGGCTGACTGCGTGATAAGCTGAAGAAAGTGAATAACACATCAGCAAACACAATGCAGTACTCAAAGGGATAAAGTGAATAATTTGTTCCTTGTAAAATATAGGAAAATTAAGGAAGATGAAGAAGACTGGACAGAATATGGAGATGTTTATCTGTACAGAGTTTTGAAAGACAAATGCATTAATTACATTGTCCAATTGCAGCAATATGCTTGTCGCAGATGGGCCAAATGAAGTTGTTGGTTCATCCAGCTTATGCTGATACAAAGACTGGCTTTTCACACGCATAAGTGAAACGAAATCAAAATTCTCTTCTTTTTTTTAAGTGAAAAAGTTCTATTTTATTGTCCGCGGCTCTGCCCAACTTACTGTGTCTTAATTCAAATGTGCTATGACTTTGATGGTAAAAATTGACAAACTTTAGACTGATACTTGATCCCTGGGTGCCAAATTGTCTATGGCTGAAACTTAATGCTATGCATGTGTTAAATCACCTAGCTTAGATGCCAAAGACTGAAATTGTTTAGAAGTCTATTGGTCAATAACTTAAAACATGAAAGACAGAATAGAACAGTTAGTTGATTCTGAATGGATTATCAACAATACGACAAGATCTTGAGTGCTGTCCTATCAAAAGTCAAGAGAATCATAAAATGAATTGTCTACAAAATGAATTCTTAACAGCTATGGTATAGTAATTTGAAATCACCAGAATCAGGAAACTCTCCTTATTTTACACTAGGTGTGCTTGTGGGATTACACTAGGTATGATGTTGTTGTTGTCCTAATTTTAGTAACTCAAACTTCTATATAATAGCTCTCTTATCTGTTGTTAACCATCAACTTTAACAAGAGTTTCTTTTACTTCTCATGCAAGAGTTTTAGTTCATCTACAATCTTGGTAGGGATTAAGTAGCTTTTGCTTACCAGTAGGCTGTCTAACACCATCTACCCTAAAAAAAATTATGTCTTCCCATTGTTCCCTATTCTTGCCTCTTATAGATGATAATAACTTCGACAACAGTGAACCTCTTCAATGATTGTTATAGCGATACAAAGCCTCTTTTTTTTTTGGGATAACCGTGGTGTCCTGGCCAGCTTTCGCATAACTCGACTAAATCCACGGGATTCCAGCCACCTCCCACCAGCAACAAATACCAGGTAACTTTGTCCACCGAGGCTGGGACAGATGGGAAAAATCATCTAGTGTTTTTTGCCTCTGCGGGGATTTGAACCTGAATCCTCAGGTTCTCAACACACTTTGTTGACCACTAAGCACACCCTTGGGTGCGATAGAGAGCCTCTTTTTGGTGACTGGCTCGACGTATCTGCCCATCTTTCCAAAGATACGCTCTGGCAGAATTGTGCCTATTCTGCCAGAATTATGGTCATTCTTCTAGAAAGTTGTCATGCTCCCATGTGTGCACCGATAACGAAAAGACCAAGGTGGCGTTTATGAAGTAAACGCACCCACTTTTCCTAGGATGAACATGAAACTCTGCCAGTAATCTCTCCAGTGACAGGCTCCTTGACTATCTGAGATTTGGAGACAAGCCAGCACTGACAAATTGAGAAGTCAGTTATCTTCATGCATATAATTTAGTTTACAATCCTATAACTCTCCTAATTACATAATTATTTCGGGAGCCTTTCCATGTTTGCAATATAGATATCCTCACCATATTTATGAATTCGTAACAGTTCACGGAGAATATAATAGAGAAAAGTAGTAACAAAATTTTACTTTTAATGGAAGTGGACAAGGACAAGTACAACTGTGATAGGCCTAGAACTATCTTTCTAGACTGAACGATAACTAAAACTTTAGATGGTGCCCTCATTACATTAATTTGATTTTCACCAGCATAAAACATTAACTTTGCCATACTTTTTCCTATTAACATTAGATAATATAAATGTCACTTTATTTAAAATGGTTACTGCGACACACACACACAAACACATACATACAATCAGAACAAATTTGAAAGGAAGGAATAAAAAGTTTGAATTCTAAGCAAATATCATACCAACTATCTTCCCAAGCTTGATATCCTTACCTTCCAGTGGCGCTGTAGTCGGAACTGAAACAGGTAGGACTAATGGGATCCATTGGTGAGTTACATGAATCCGTGTCTACAGAGTCACTCTCACCAAAAAAATGTGAGCGATGTCGCTGCTTCATTGAACAAGGAAACAGCTTGCCAGGATAATGCATAAGGTCAACCAGTAGTTCTATGGAATCCAGAATGACTGTGACACAGATGTTCTTATACAAATCTGTGCACTCCAGTGCTCCTCCTCTTGGGAAACCCTAATATAAGTTAGAAGATAAAATGGAGGGAATTGGGAGGAAAAGAAAAGGAGGGGAGGGCAGAGTGAAGAAGAGCTGGAATGATTGTGCATTGACTTATGCATTATCCACATTGAAAAGAGTCTTTTTGCCAATAAGTAAAGCAGACTAACATCAAATCCTGTTGAAGAGAAATAAAAAGCTCACCACAATCAGCTTGCACTCAAGGCCCACAGTATCAGCAAGAACTTTGAATAAGATTGCTCGAGAATGGCAGGAACCATCCTTTATTTGGCACAGCATGTGGATTCCTTGACTACCCAAAGCATGTGAGACCTCCTCAAGTGTACCACTCACATGAGTGGACTTGTACTTGGGATGTTTATAGAAATCGCAAACCTAACCATAGTGATATACTGTCAGATTAAAAACCACACAAACACGGGAAAACAGATTTTTCGGTGATTAACTCCTGCGGCTAAGGCATCTTTTTATTTTGAAAACTTGATCACAGTTTCACAATAAACATATGTCATGCAGAATTATGGGTCATATCAAGACTGGTACATGATAGTCCTAGATGACTACATGCATTAAAGGACTACCAAACTCACATGATGCCTTTAGAAAAGTGAAATGCACAAAAACTGAACCAAAAATGATTAGTCGGCGAAAAATCATCAAGATAGCAAATCTTAGGCTCGGCTTTTTCTTTTTCTTTTTCTTTTTTTTTTTTTTTTTGGTCTAAAAATGACATAAAACCGGTATCACATAGTTCCACAAAATTATATGGAAATTAAAATTGAGAAACCTTCCATGTGGAAATTATTATTTCCAGAGGAATAATATGTTCAAGAAATTAGGAGAGCTTTTGAAAAAAGAAATTAAGAACATGGAAATTTCATACTTCCTTAGAAAAACTTTGTTGAGAACTTTTAAGTTTGTTGACCTCTTACACTTGAGAAACCTTAATTTGTACTCGAGAGAATGGTTATGCAGTTTCAGTTTCCTTACTGGTTATATAGTTTCCGTTTCCTTTTCAACTCTTCAAAATATAATAAATATTATACATATATTCAAATTACAGATTAATCTTCAAAAGGGCAGTCCGGTGCACTAAAGCTCCCGCTATGCGCAGGGTCCGAGGAATGGCCCCACCACAAGGGTGTATTGTACGCAGCCTTACCTTGCATTTCTGCCAGAGGCTGTTTCCAAGGCTTGAACCCATGACCTCCTGGTCACATGGCAACAACTTTACTAGTTATTCCAAGGCCCCCCTTCGAATTACAGCTTAAATCTTATTTAGTAATATTCTGATTACAGCTTAATCTTATTTATGCATTATGGTTTCCAACATACCGGAAAATGTAAAAGGAAAGCTACCATTGCCTTCTCCTAATCAGGTATTAAGTTTTTGTTAGATGGTAAATAACTAGCAATCCAGGCCAAAAAGCATTAGGTACAATGACGGATATATTAAATATGTGTTGACTCTAGCATTAACATAATGCACCACATGTAAACCAAACGCAAAACAACAACAACAACAACAACAAACCCAGTGTATTCCCACCAGGGTAGAGTGTACGCAGTCCATACCGCTACCTCCAGAGAAGTAGAGAGAGGTTGTTTTCGAAAGACCCCCGGCTCAAGATAAAGAATAGTAGACCAAAGCGTAATTAAATAAGAAGCAAGATGGATGGCATAACATGACAAGGAATAAGACACATAAAAATAGAAGTCAAAGCAATAAAAATAAAATAAATAAGCGCAATAGGAGAAAGAGACCCACGCCCGCCTGACCGGGCTCCTATCTTGGGACCCAATCCTAGGTTTACTAGCCCGACTCAACCTGAGCTCTTCTAAATACTTACTAAATCCACGCACACAACCTAGCCTTCTACCTTTATCCGCGACCTCCACACCTTCCTATCTAGGGTCATGTCCTCAGTAAGTAGAAGCTGCTCTATATCATGTCTAATCACTTCCCTCCAGTACTTCTTCGGCCTACCTCTCCTTCTTCTGAAGCCATCTAACGCTAACCTCTCGCACCTACGAACTGGGGCATCCGTTCCCCTCCTCATCACATGCCCAAACCATCTCAACCTTCCTTCGCGCATCTTATCCTCCAATAAAGCCACTCCGACCTTCTCCCGAACGGTCACATTCCTGACTCTATCCCCTCTGGTAAGTCCACACATCCAACGCAACATTCCTATTTCCGCTACCTTCATTTTTTGAATATGGGAGTTCTTGACTGGCCAACACTCTACTCCATATAGCATAGAAGGACGGACTGCCGCTCTGTAGAATTTACCTTTAAGCTTTAGTGACACCTTCTTGTCACACAACACTCTCGAGGCGAGCCTCCATTTCATCCAACCAGCTCCAATACGGTTAGAGACATCCTCATCAATCTCGCCATTCCCCTGAATCATAGACCCAAGATACCTAAAACCATCCCTCTTTCGGACCTCCCGGGAATCCAACCTTACCACGACATCATCCTCCTGCCTCACCTCACTAAACTTACATTCCATATATTCCGTCTTGGACCTACTCAACCTGAACCACTTAGATTCAAGGGTTTGCCTTCAAACCTCCAATTCTTCATTCACACCCGCCCGCGTCTCATCAATCAGCACTACATCGTCAGTGAACAACATACACCATGGCACCTCCCCTTGAATACTCCGTATCAACACGTCTATCACCAATGCAAACAGGAACGGACTAAGAGTCGAACCCTAGTGCAACCCTGCCTCGACCGAAAAATGCTCTGAGTCTCCTCCCGCCGTTCTCACCCGAGTCTTTCCTCCATCGTACATGTCCTTAATAGCTCTGATGTACGCCACCGAGACCCCGTTGGCCTCTAAACATCTCCACAGAACCTCCTCAAAACTTTGTCATAAGCCTTCTCCAAGTCGATGAACACCATATGCAAATCCTTCTTCCTTTCCTTATACTGCTCCACCAATCTCCTCACCAGGTGGATTGCCTCTGTCGTCGAGCGACCAGGCATAAAACCAAACTGATTCTCCGAAATAGACACGATCCTCCTCAATCTCAGCTCAACTAACCTCTCCCAAATCTTCATAGTATGACTCAACAGCTTGATACCTCTATAATTAGTGCAACTCTGGATGTCTCCCTTATTTTTATATAATGGAATCATCGTACTCCACCTCCAAGCCTCCGACATCCTTGCCGTCTTGAAAATGCCGTTAAACAAATCAGTCAACCACCTTAAACCAACCTTACCTATAAACTTCCAAAAATCCACCGGAATCTCATCGGGCCTCGTTGTCCTTCCCTTTCGCATTCTACGAATAGCTTCTCTGACTTTCTCCACCCTAAAACGCCTACAATAACTGAAATCACGTCTCACCTCCGAGTGTTCCAGCTCTCCTAACTCGATGCCTCTATCCCCCTCCTCGTTCAAAAGCCTATGGAAATACTCCTGCCATCTCTTCTTAATGTGGACATCTTCCACCAAAACAGTACCATCCTCCCCTTTAATGCACTTCACTTGGTCTAAGTCCCGACCTTCCTCTCCCTAGCCTTCGCAAGCCGATATAACCTCTTTTCCCCGCCTTTCGCATCTAACCCCGCATACAAGCTCTCAAACGCTACAGTCTTAGCTGCCGTGACTGCAAGCTTAGCTTCCTTTCTAGCAACTTTGTAGGCCTCCCTATTCACCCGTTTCTCCTCTGCATCATTACTCTCAATCAACTTAACATAAGCCCCTTTCTTAGTCTTCACCTTCTTCTTAACTTCTTCATTCCACCACCAGCCCTTATGTCGACCTGCCCGACCCCTTGAAACACCTAAAACTTCTCTAGCAGCTTCCGTGATGCAACTGGCAGCCCTATCCCACAGTCTCCACGTCCCCCCTGCACCTCCACACCCCCAAACCTGCCACCTTCTCCTCAATCTCTAACGCACTACCCGATGTCAAGCCACCCCACCTAATTCTAGGCCGACCCTCTTCGGCCCTTCTCTTCTTGCCCTTCTTGATAGTCAAGTCCATCATCAGAAGTCTGTGTTGGGTCATGCTCACTCGGAATGACTTTACAGTCCTTACAAAGAGCCCTATCCTCCTTCCTAAGCAACAGAAAGTCGATCTGAGTCTTGGCTATCGCGCTTCGGAAGGTAATTAGGTGATCCTCCTTCTTCGGGAAGCTCGAATTCACCACCACCAAACTCAAAAGCAGATGGAAAAAAAGAACCAAGCTAACAACCAGTCAGAACTAAATCCCAGTATAGACAACAGAATAATAAATGACGCACCAACCCTGCAATCTTCTTCACCACTACAGCTGGAGTTGAACTCAATCCTTTCACTAGAGTGAGGGTTAGCTGTTTTAACATGGAAAGCTTTTTATCCTTATGCATATTTACAAGAATAACATTAGGTCGAAGACCCTCCGTCTCCAAAGCATAAAGTTCATCCAAAGATGGAATTGTGTCGAATAGCTCCTTGAATCTTCTTTCCTGCACAAATTCAAAGAATTAGAACAATATTGATTTGACAAGATTCCATCCGGAAAAGAAGCAAAGCAAACAAAAGGTACATATTAAGAATGTTGTGTTAGCAACATAATTGACACACAAAAAAAAAAGCAGCATGCACTACACTAAAAACACATGATTCAATTTCTTGTCTTGCCATATTACTATAACGGGCTCTGGAGAGAAATCATCCAAGTGAAAAATAATCCAAGACCGCACAAAACTATGTTATACTCACTGGAACAACAAAGTAGAAACCATCAGGAATAGGTTCTGCAAGTTCCCCCGTGTCCCACAGAATCTGAGATGCCCTCTTTGATGCTAGACCGTCTGGCTCCTGCTTGCTGCTCAGTGTAGAGTTTGCTTTATCTTCTGAAGAAACCAAATTGATCAACTGTAGTTTGTCAGAAATATCTGCTGGCCACCAAGGAGAATCAGGAGGCAGAGCCTCTGCTGGTCCCACATCATTTCCTGTCTTCTCCATCTCCTCAAAGATTCAAAATTCTATAGCATGTTCAGCAGATTTTGACCCGTAAATGATAATTGTATACGAAGCCAATAGCTCCAACAAAATTTCAGGCGAGCTCTATGAGATGTCCTGGTAAAAACACAACAACAAAATGTAGTCAATTTCACAGTTAATGAAGTGCACGCCTTGTTTTCTAAAAAGATGCTGAAGCAAATTACTAGAACTTGATTTGGTGTGCATTGCACTTACATTTAATAGAGCTTACACGTCACTGAGAAGAGGCTGAATCTGTAAGATCCCGCATCAATTGGGGATTTTCAAGGGATACGTACCAACATGTACAGTTCGGCCATTAGTTTACAAAACATGTACAAAAATGACCGAAGTATACACAACATAGACACTGGTTGTGTACAAGTACGTATATTATATGTATAGGTATAGGTATGTATCTTATATGTATAGTATAGGTATACACAACCTATACATTGTGTACTTGTAAACTAGATCACCCAAAGACATTGAGTTGTAATTTTCCCATTTAAAAATGGGTCTCTTAACGGTCTTGGGCAATCCTCTACTCATGAGCTAGCTTTTGGGGATGAGTTACGCCCAAGATTCTCTTATCATGGTACCACAGTCAAGAACCTTAACTGATCTATTCGATGTTGGGTCCCTGTATTATATTGTTCATGCTCCCCTGTCCAATACTGGGCGTCCAGGAGTGTTTAGTCCCATATCAGTAGGAACGTTGTGGTCTTGGCAACCTTGGCTCATTAGCTAACTTTAAGGGGCGAGATAGACTCGAGGTACATTTCTTATCAATTAAAATGGGTCCATCTTCACCTCATGAGCTAGCCTTTGTGATTGAGTTAAGCCAAAGGTCCATTCTTATCATGGTATCCGAGCCCAGGTTTATCCAATATTCTTGGTTTATCCAATGTTTCTCCATATTATATTGTCCATGCTTCAAATATCCCGTCCTAGGCATGCGGGGGGGTGTTAGTTCCCACGTCATTAAGGAATAAAAGATGAGTCTCCTCATAAGATCTTGGGCAATCCTATCCTCATGAACTATCTTTTGGTTGAGATAAGCCCAAGGACCATTTTTTATCAATATCAAGGGATGGAACTGGATGCTGAGTCTGATTTTTAATTTTTGATGAAGTTCAGTGTCAAGTTTTTATATCCAATAACATGCATACCTATTCGGCTGACAAATAAGTGCATCATTCACAAATAACTTGGTATGCGAGCAAACCTACAACAACAACAACAACATACCCAGTGTATTCCCACATAGTAGGGTCTGGGGAAGGTAGAGTGTACGCAGACCATACCACTACCTCATATGAAGTAGAGAGGCTGTTTCCGATAGACCCCCGGGTTAGGACCGATAGTAGTATAACAAATACAAAACAGAAATGCATATAAACTAGTACAATCTGCCAAATAAAATAACGCCACTAGCTATAAGCCACAAGATAAAACTAAAAACTATCTATCCGAAACCATAGACAACACTCAACACCACAAACAAGAAACTTCAGACACAAAAAAACAACGCTCCTCTATTGTTACCGACGCACTCTCACCCCCTAACTCTCTATCATAATCTGAGTTCTCCACACCTACCTATCAAGGGTCATGTCTTCCGTAAGCTGTAACTGCTATATATCATACCTAATCACCTCCTTCTAATATTTCTTTGGCCTACCTCTACCCCGCCTAAAACCATCCATAGCCAGTGTCTCACACCTCCTCACTGGAGCATCAGAGCCCCTCCTCATCACGTGCTCGAACCAACTAACCTTACTTCTCGCATCTTGTCCTCCGCCGAGACCACTCCCACCTTCTCCCGAATACTCTCTTCCTTATCCTATCTTTCCTGGTATGGCCACACATCTATCGCAACATCCTCATCTCCGTCACCTTCAATTTTTGGATGTGAGAGCTCTTAACTGGCCAATACTCCGCTCCATACAACATAGCCGGTCGGACTACCACACTATAGAACTTTTCTTTAAGCTTCGGGGGCACCTTCTTATCACATAAAACTCCCGAAGCGAGCCTTCATTTCAACCACCCCGCCCCAATACGATGCTTGACATCCTCGTTAATCTCCCCATTGCCTAAATCATAGACCCTAAATACTTGAAACTCTCCCTCTTTTGAATGGCCTAGGAGTCTAGCTTCACAACCACGTCAGCCTCCTGTGACACCTCACTAACTTATACTCCAAATACTCTGTCTTGGTACTACTTAATCGAAATCCTTTAGACTCAAGGGTCTGTCTCCAAATCTCCAACTTATCATTAACTCCTTCCCGAGTCTCGTCAATCAGTACCACATCATCCGCAAATAACATACACCAAGACACTTCCCCTTGAATATGTCGCGTCAAAACATCCATCACCAAAGCAAATAAAAAAGGGCTAAGAGTCGATCCCTGATGCAACCGTATCAAAATCGAAAAGTGCTCTGAATCTCCACCTACCATCCACACCCGAGTTTTCGCGCCATCATCATGTCCTGAATCGACCTAATATACGCCACGCGCACCCCTCTAGCCACCAAGCACCTCCACAGAATCTCTTTGGGAACTCTGCCATATGTCTTCTCAAGATCAATAAACACCATGTGCAAATCCTTCCTTTCCCAAAACAGCTCCACTAGTCTCCTCACGAGGTGAATGGCCTCAGTAGTCGAGCGACCTAACAAGAAACTGAACTGATTCTCAGAGATAGTCACGCTCCTTCTCAGCCTCAACTCTACCATTCTTTCCCAAACCTTCATAGTATGACTCAACAATTTAATACCTCTATAGTTGTTGCAATTCTGGATGTCTTTCTTGTTCTTATACAAAAGAATCATCGTACTCCACCTCCACGCTTCAAGTATCTTAGCCGCCCTAAAAATGATGTTAAATAACCTTGTCAATCACTCCAAACCTGCCCCACCAGTGCTCTTCCAAAAATCCACTGGAATCTCGTCTGGCCTCATCGCTCTACCCCGACTTACCCTGCGAATAGCCCCCTTGACCTCTTCAACCTTGATACGCCTACAATAACCATAGTCGCTACACTCCTTGGATTTCTCCAAATCCCCCAACACGAAACCTTTGTCCCCCTCGTCATTCAAAAGTTTATGAAAATAGGACTGCCACCCCTTCTTAATGAGGGCATCCTCAACCAACACAGTACCATCCTCTCCCTTAATGCACTTCACTTGGTCAAGGTCATGAGCCTTGACCTTGGCAAGCCTATACAACTTTTTATCCCCGTTTTTCTCCTCTAAAGCCGCATACAAGCTCTCAAAAGTTGTTGACCTAGCTGCCGTAACTGCTAACTTAGCCTCTCTCTTAGCAACCTTATACTCCTCCTCATTCGTCCGTCGCTCCTCATCATCCTTGCTCTCAAGCAACTTAGAAAAAGCCACCTTCTTAGACTCCACCTTCCTCTTAACCTCTTCGTTCCACCACCAGTCCCCTCGAAGCTTGTCAGAACGACCTCTCGAGACACCCAACACCTATCTAGCGGTCTCCCTAATACAACTAGCAGTCGTCTCCCACATTCTATCCACATCCCCTCTACTCTCCCAAGCCCCCCTGCTCCTCAACTTCTCCCCCATCTCCAAAGCAATAGCCAAAGTCAAACTACCCCACTTAATCCTGGGCCGAGCCTCCACCCTCCTCTTCTTTCTGCCCTTATTAATAACCAAGTCCATCACCAACAGCCTATGCTGAGTCGAAAGATTCTCACTAGGTATGACTTTACAGTCTTTACATAGCGCTCTGTCATCCTTCCTAAGGAGCAAAAAGTCTGAGTCTTGGCCACGATATAACGAAAAGTAATAAGGTGATCTTCCTTCTTTGGAAAGCTCGAATTCACTATCCACAACCCAAACGCCCTAGAAAAATCCAAAAGAGAAGCTTCTCTTTCATTCCTCTCCCCAAAACCAAACCCGCCATGCACATCATCATAACTTCTCGACAAAGACCCCATGTGCCCATTAAAGTCTCCTCCCACGAAAAGTTTCTCAGTGCTCGGAATGCCCCTCACCACCTCATCAAACACCTCCCAAAATCCCTTCTTCTCCTCCTCATCCAAACCTACTTGCGGAGCATATGCACTAATGACATTCACCGTAGACCCTCCCATGACCAACTTAATAGACATCAACCCATCACTGACTCTCTTAACCTCTACCACCTGCTCCCGAAGTTCTTCGTTTACTAAGATACCTAGCACATTTCTATGTCTCAAGCTACCCGAGTACCACAACTTATATCCATCCGCATCTCTCGCCTTAGTGTCTACCCATTTAATTTCCTGGACACACGCTATACAAACCCTCCTCTTTCTAAGAATCTTCATCAGCTCTATAGACTTACCTTGCAGCATCCCTATGTTCCAGGACCCAACCCTCAACCTAGGAGCACCCTTATCCCACCTCGTCCTACTATCCCTCGCCCCCAACCCCAAACTCGGACCTAGACCCGACCCCAACCTATGACATGGCCCTAGTCCACCATCTATCACCCCAGCCACCACTCAAAAGGATATGATAGAAGAAAAAGAAGAAGAAGAACTTGACCCAGAGAGTCAAATTAAATGCACTAGCAGACTGATCGTGTTGGCTAGGTTTTTTGGTTCCTCTTTCAAGTTAACTATGACTTTCCAGACTACTTGAGACACCAGTAGAAATCAAAATAGTAAGAAACTGCGCCATATTGGGCAAAAACAATGGAACGAGCATACAATTGAATCTGGGTCAATTGTACTGTTCTAGCTTTAAGAAAAGGAGACATTTCAAACAAGACAGCACCTAACTAGGTAAGAATGAAGCATTGTGCTTAAATTGACAACAATTTTCTCTATGGTCAAAATATTACAAGTCTAAATTTACAACAAACATTTCTATCTTTTTTTCCAGTAAAAAGGTAAATTACGTTCTTATTCCCTTCCTCAATTGTTATGTGAGGATCAGGCCTCCCTCGCTAAGAAGATATTCCACTGAAATTTGGGCAAAAAAATACATAAGGGGAGAGAATATATTAGAGTTCTTATTACAGAATTTTGTGTTTTCATTTTCGGGTAACCTCTGTTCCTGGCTAATCGTGCATAGCTCTTGCAGCTTGCAAGCCTCTTTTCAATGAGATCAACATCCGAAACCAGATAGTAGACTAAAAGGTCATTGAAATGTGCTGATAGATTTCCAGCAACTGAAATCTGATTATTTAAGATGTCGATGCAATCATTCCTATGGGAAGGTCCTGATACTGGCACATGGAAACAAAAGTGGATTGTGAGGATGTGTGTCCATGACAAAGGGGCTAGTTTAACTTCTTTAAAATTATTATGAAGAAATATGAATATTTTGAGCAAAAGATACTTTCACGGGTTAACAAAAATCTCTGGCCAGTAACCATCGCTCAGGACTGCTGATGGATTTAGGAAGTATTTGAACTCATTTCTACAGCAAATAATTTGATAAAAACCAAGAAATGAAAATGGTTGTTGAGCTCGACTTTGGTTTAAGCCCAATTATCCTCATCCCCACATATGTGAATTTCTAGGGCAAGTGCTTGAGTTCAACTAGGAAATTTACCAGTGATGCAATTGACATTGTTATTTTTAACAGCTAAACAACTGCAGCCTCAAGTAGAAGTTGAACAGCGACTTATTTGAAAGGGTCCACCAGTTTAATTTTCTTTATTCTGACACAAACGCTCTAAACTCTGATTTATATGATCGAGGGCAGTATCAAATTCCTTAAGAGTTGACTGTTTTTCTCTTTCTACTCATGCTACCATCTCAAGTGACACATGTTTCTATCAATCCTAAAATGAGAATGTCCCGCTACTTTAATCTTCTCTTCTTCATTTTTTTTTTAAAAAAAGGAAAGAAAAAAGATTAATTGTGTACGGCCACTTTAATCTTTCCATCAGCAGACTACTCATAATTCAGACTTTCAGTATCCCAGTATGAAACACTGTATCAAAATTTACTTTTACATCACCATGCTTTTTCTGAAAATTGTAATGTTGTATTCCTCAGCATTAAGGATATGTTGGAGACCTTCAAAAAGGGATCACAGAGAGTAGTAAATCTAATTACAAGGATCCTAGCATATCTTCTAGTTGTTCTACCTCCTCATTACCTTCCTCTTTACACCAAATATACAAACATACAATATATCTCTCCTTTACTTTCTGAATAGAATTAGATTTGTTCTTAAAGCATCTTCCATTCCTTTCCTTCCATATTGACCACCATATGCAAGCTGGAGTCATGGTGACTTTTACATCACCATGTTGACCACATCTCTAATTTTTTTTGACCATTAAGTTTCACCTTTTTAAAGTAACAACACATTAGAACCCCATATTTCATTCAACAAATCAATCTTTTCAGTCCTAAAATCAGCCTGAGAAATTCAACTGCCTTAATGAGTGATTCCATCGTCCTGATGCAGTAAGGATCTGAACTTTACAAGTGCAGCTGTCTTGAGCTAAGACACCATGTCTTTCATCTCATTCCAAGTCTAACTAGAGCAAAAGCAGCCATAGATATAAAATCTGCAAGGATAACTCGAGCAATATAATAAAAGCTTCGACTCTAATACTGCATTTCCTAAATAGAAAAATGAGCCTAACCCTCCCTCACACAGAATGTCCATCAAGGGAAGATTGGTAATCACAAAAAAAAAAAAAAAATATTCCTATGACACAGCTAATCCAATTGAAAAGAACTCAGCTTGTAAAGATTTGATGGCATACCAAATTACACAATCACCCTTCTATTCTTCCAACAACAACATTCTCAGTGTACTCCCACAGAGTGACGTCTGATGCGGGTACTTATATGCAGACCTTACCTCTACCGTGAAAGTGAGCAAAGAGGTTCTTTCCAATAGACCCCAGGCACATATCACCTAAGTTGTGCGGCTCTTCACTTTCGATGGCGCTCTCCAAAAATACACTAGGTTTGGCGAATCTGACACGCACCCATCAACATTTTGGAAGAGTCCGAGCAACATAGCATCTCACCCTTTTATTCCCAACAATCACAAAATCATCGAAATCTATTACCCTAACAAAAGGATTAGTATTAAAATTGCACTAATACAGAAACATCAACTATGAATCTCACCACATAGCTAAAACTTGATCATATAAAACCCCAATGCCGCAAATTAGGTAATGCCCAATTAAGAAAATCAATTACATTACTTCAAAAACCCATAACAACAACAACAACAACAAATCCAGTATTCCCATCAAGTGGGGTCTGGGAGGGTAAAATGTACGCAATCCATACCGATACTTCCGAAGAGGTAGAGAGGTTGTTTCCGATAGACCCGGCTCAAAAAAACCATAACATTGCACACAATTTCACCAAAATAAACGCGCAAGCAAATCGCCCATATAAAAATACAGCAAGATTTTTTCTTTATTACCTAAAATTGAAGGACGACAAGTATCGAAGGGCTGTTGAAATCATACCAATACCATCAGAATCTGAATGGCGCTGACTTTGCTTTTGTATTCCTTTGTTTATTAATTTGTGATTCTGAATCTGAATCTGTATGATGATAATTATAATAAAATAGGAGTAAATGTTTAATAGTATAATTATATTAAAATGTGTTCTACTACTTCACTTTTTCCTCCTTTTGGGATCTCGTTATAACGGTCACCCATTCCATCTCATTTTTTTAATTTATTTCATCATATCCAATTAAAGTATGTTTAACTTTTAATTGCTTCGAATTTGAACTTGTCATCCATTTGCACGTGAATAATAATCACATTATTTCTATAGCCGTACTAGTTTATTCAATCATTTACCCTCTCTGTTTATAATAATGTATCCTAATTATGGTAATGATGAATTTCATGTTGGATGAAGTACATTGTTTTTATTGTTGTATAATGTTATATATATTGTAGAATGGTCTTCGCAAAAAAAAAAAAAAGGTGTAATATAAAATTATTATAAGAAAAATGAGATAAAGAATAAAATAAGATTATTAAATATTAAGTAAAGATAAAATAAGGAAAAAAAGAAAGAAAGATAACAACACGATGATACTAAATTAGTTGTTAAACAAAATGTGACTTTTCGTTGTTATTTAATTGTGAATTTATTTAATTGTAAATTTAATTATACGATGTGATAAAATTTAAATAACAAATAAAAATAAATATTATATGTAAACAACAACATAATATGCACCACCATCCAAACGAGCTTAATTGTCGATGCATTATGTTAAAATTATTTCATAATCTAAATATAATTATGATTTCATAATCTAAATATAATTATGTACATAATCTGCATATAATATACTTTTTACATCAAGGAGATTAAAATTACACGTTTTAATTAATTAAAAATCAAATATGCTAAGAAAGAACAAAATCTATCGGTGAATAAATGATCAAAAGTCATCTTTTTTAGAATTTATTTTACTTCACCAAAAATTATCCCATTATAGGAAAACAGTATTGGAGTCATTTGTTACGTAGATTAAATTATTCTAAAATTATAGTCATGGGATTATAATTTCTAAACTAATTTGTATCATATGAGAGATGGCACAAAGCAATCTCATGTTGGATGGGATAAGATGGATATCTCAAAACAAAGTTTGATATTAAATATATATCATATTTGATTGAAGATATAAATTAGTCTCGAGATAAATTTATATCATTAACCAAATATGATATAAATCTAGTATCAAACCTAACCATGCAATATCTCACCTCATACCGCATACCAAACAATCAGTGGCGGATCCAGAATTCAATCAACAAATAGGTAAATGCTATAATATCAATAGTATAAATAGCGTTCAACAAACAAATAATATTTTTGTTGCTCTTTTATTGCGTTTTTTTTTAATAATATAATATCAAATATGATTTATTTTTTTTTAAAAAAAAAGAACTTGGTTTTTCTTTTTATTTAATAAAGATGGGAAAAATTAGAAATGTTCAAATTTAAGTTATATATTCAATTAAAATAGATGCATGTTTTGGCTAAAAATTATAAAATAAAATAAAAAAAGTGTCAAAGTTCAATTAATAAAACTTAAATTTTATTTGAAGTAAAATAGATTTTAGATTTTTATTGAATTTGAGTAAAAAAATAAAATATGCAAATTGAAATAGAAAAAGAGAAAAAAAAAATACAAGTGATAAATTAGTAGTTACATTTCACTAGCACCTAATAATTAGGTCAAACACATCGATAGAGCCCTCAACTTGGCACCATCTTTCACTTTGGCACCTCAAGTAGTCATAAAGTATGTCACTTTGAAACCTTTTGCTGATTCAGCAAAGGGAGTATTCTACACTTGCGATTTGGTGTGTAATAGCGATATTTTAGCTCATTTTTTATTTAATTTTACCATCTTCTTCCTCATTTTTTATTCAAATAATTATAAAATTATTAATTTAAATAAAAATAATAATCAAACCCCTTCATCCACCCACTCCACCCAAAACATATCTTCTCTAAACACTCCAGCCCCCCTGGCCATTCACCTACCCAAATCATCTTCTCCAAACAGCCCCCCAACCAAATCTCCTTCTCCGAATACCTCAGCACCCCGCCCCCACCCCACCTAAGAATCATTCTCCAAAACACCCCAGTGTCTTCTTGTTTTAACCACTCTTTAGTCCGCAAGTATACATAATCCTCAGCATCTATTTTATGGAGCTGTAAATTTTGTGTTAAAAAGTATTTTTCTCACCCCAACTCTCTTGCTCATCGATTTTAACATATCTCCAGACATGTAAGAAGCTCAATCAAATTGAGCTCTTTCAGAGTGTGAGATTTATGCTTCTTGTGAGCCCTGTTCGATGTGTTTTGGTGCGATCCATCAACCACGCATCAAGGTTCACATTCGTGCCTTAATTCAAAAAACTTGAGTTCCTAATTCAAAAACAAAGAGTAAAATATTGTATTAATATGATAATTAACTCTTCAAGAATTTGAAAAATTCTACCTTCATTAATGGAGGTTCACCCTCCACTAAGCTTAAAAAAGTTAGGTGGGGAAGATATTATGCCGGATTTTCTTGTAATTATTTAATGAGAAAATACATAAAGACACCCTTGATTTTGTTTGAATTTTTCAAAAAGACACCTAAATTTTACTTTCGACCTATTACCCCACAATTCTTTGTTAATCCGTTGTAAATACATCATTTTTCGCTGAATTTCAGTCACAACAAAGAGGGTAAATGCACGCACTTAGATGTTGCCACGTGTAAATACATTTAATTTCATATTTTGTTTATATTTTTTAATAAAATTTACCTTTTTATTTTATTTATCACCCTACCCCCCCCCCCACCTTCATCCCCCGTCCAGCATCTCCCCCACCCCCGCAACACCCCCCACCCCACCCACACAAAATACCATTGTCTTTTTCAACAGCTCCATTAAAGCTTTTTTTATAATCGTTGAACTATTTTTTAATCGTTGAACTATTTTTATTAAGAATTATAAAACTCTATTAAAGTTTCATTAATGGAGTTTTATGATTCAATTAGAATGGTGTTGAAGAAGACAATGGAGCTTTAATGGTGTTTCAAAGCTCCATTTTTGAAACACCATTAAAGCTCCACTGTCTTCTTCAGCGCCATTCTACTTGAATCATAAAACTCCATTAATGGAGCTTCAATGGAATTTTATGATTCTTAATAAAAATAGTTCAATGATTATTTAAAACAAAAAATCTTTAATGGAGGTGTTGAAGAAGACAATGGTCCATTCTACTTGAATCATAAAACTCCATTAATGAAGCTTTAATGGAGTTTTATAATTCTTAATAAAAATAGTTCAATGATTATTTAAAAAAAAAAAATTGAGGAAGGGTGTTGAAGAGGACAATTGGGGGGGGGGGGGGGGGGGGGGGGGTTGGGGGGGGGGGAGAGGGAGTATGAAATAATTTTAAAAAGTAAATAAATATTTATTTAAAAAAAGATAAATTTTATATCAAATTATTTACACGTGGCAGCTTTTAATTGGTCAATAAAAGTCAATTTTGAGTCTTTCACACGCCTGTTATCCGTGTATATACGCAGAGGATCAAAATAGTGTATTTGCAACGATTTAAGTAAGATTCGTGGGGTAATTAGGTCTAAAGTATAGTTTAGGTGTCTTTTTAAAAAAGTCGGACAAGGGGAGTCTTTATGTATTTTCTCTTATTTAGTTAAAAAACACGTGTCATTAATTTATTAGACACTTTGCCATATATTTTGATCCTTTTTATGTTTTTAAAAAAATTATGAGGGTATATAATGATGTGGCAATTTAAAATGAGTTGGCACAAATTAATTGGCTGTTTAATCCATGTCGGAAGCGCGTGTAATTCACGCACCAGAGTTGGTGTCGAAAGGTGTTAAAGTGACACACTTTATGGCTACTTGAGGTGTCAAAAGTGAACAACGTCTACTTGAGATGCCAAAGTGAAAGATAATGCCAAGTTGAGGAATCTGTCGATATGTTTGACCTAATAATTAATATGATCTATTGCATATACGAGGTGTCATGAACATTATACACTAAACATTTGCTAGCAATGGGAGTGTGGATTTTAAGTAGAGTAATGAATCTCATGATACTATTAAATTGAAATGAATAATGAGAGTTACTATTTTCACGAGGAAGTAAACAATGTGAAATATTTTTATTTTTCTCTGAAATTAGTAATTTTTTATTTCTACACCAAATACATTGTTTGAATGAAAATAACAATCGGTGAGAATTTATTTTATGTTATAAATGTACCATATATAGTGAATGTTTACTTTACCATATATAGTGAATACTTATTTTACCATATATTGTGTATGTCTATTTATGGAAAAGTTACAAACCCCAAGGTTAGTTTTCCCCTATAAATAAAGGGTTTTCCTTCATTGTAATTCACTCCATCAAGAGATCCCAAGAGAAATAAGAATTACTCTCTCTTCTCCTTCTATTCTTCTTCTTCTTTGCTTTATATTTCATAACACGTTATTAGCACAAGGCTCTGCCAAACAAGGTCAGATTATAAATCTAATGGTAATTTTAAGGTTAGTAATTCCTTATGTTATTGTCTTTTGCTACTACTAATATAATTATTGTTGAATTTGAGGAAAAATAATTGGTTTGGAACGATTTATGTTTTAAATCTATTCCTCAAGAATAGTATTATCAAAAGGATGATAATATGTTGGGTTTAAGTCCTATCGAGTTATTGCATAAGACGTCTTTATATAGATAAGATATTGAATTTGATTCTCAATACACCATATTGATGATATTATGATGGCTAAGGCAAAATAATGAGTATTTGGTGAAACATGTCCCATTAAATATGCTTCATTCCTTGAATTGAATGAGGTAGCAATAAATCATATGTATGCCTCAATTTGCTTTTGTAGTAGCTATCATAATTTGATAATACGCTTAAGGCACGATTGTATTCTATTCCTGGGAATGAGAATTTCGATTGTTTCAATACAAGTGTGCACTTGATTGTGGTGGTATTATAACTCACCTCCGAAAGAGGTAACATAGTTGAGAAGAGTTATTCTGTAATCTACTTTCCAAGTAGTAAATATGAAATCTATTCACATCATAGCAAATCTGAAATTTACTAAAGAGAAAAATACACATCATGATAAACTTGGAGTTTACTAGTATAAAAGTTCATAAGTTGACATGAACGATCGCGACATCCCAAAGATGTACATATGAAGTATTAAATACATATTGAAGAATTTGAAATTTCTTCATGAGCTTTTAATGTTGCTTGTTCTCATGATAAGTTGGTTGGATCAACTAATGTTGGGGTTGGATCGTTAAGTTCCTCAAAATCTGAAAAATATAAAAGGTGAATATGGGCTCGTTCACCTTTCATGTGATCTATTAAGATGCATCAATATAAGATGATCACATGTGAGTTTATTGTCAACCTATAATTTGACATTCATAAAGTTGTTTGCTCAATAAAATTGAGTCAAGAGCATAATTTTCAGATTGTGTAATCAAGACAATTCATCTTGATGATGATGGTTTGGCATTGAATGTCTTCGATAAATATCTAAGCCATTGCTAATGAGAACAAAACTTCATGTGTTGGTCCGAAATATGATATGTTACATACAATAATACTTGTATGCATTAGACAAATAAATTATGATTATTTCTTCCCTCTCAATTGATTCAAGGTCAGGAACCAACTATTTCATCTAATAGTTTTGATGTGCGGTATACGATTAATGAATATACCATAATGCAAAAAGATGGAGGATGTATGTTAGTTTTCCTAACATAAGGGAGAGATTATAAGCAGTTATAAAATATGCTAGGAACTATCATCAGATACTCATTCAAAATATAATTCAAGTGGAATGCCGAACGCATCTCATATTTAAGTTGCAAGTGCTCTTATTTTGTGTCCCTAAAGGACAAACTCTATGCATGCGTAAAGCGTGGTAGACCAATAGGTTCCAAATGAAATAATCCTTAAAAGGATAAGGAGCAAATAATCATAATAAGAAGGCGATGTGCTCTTGAAGAGCTTACGACATAACACTTCATGAAATCTTATGAGAGGTTCAGGTACCTGAAAATAATAAAGTGATGAGATCTCAAAATGTTATGTCACATTGTGAACCGATATAAAATGATATATCATCAATAATATCTTTGATACAACATTGGCACAATATTGTATAAGATTACGAGGATCTAAATTTTAGGTTTATTTAAGTATGTTGACGTAGAAACATTTATCAAGTGACATAAAAGGATGCATCTTGATAAGCGTAAAATTTATTTGATTTGTAGTCCAGACACTTGAAGATGTCACACATGAAATGTTGAATATTATCACTTGACAGAATTTATATGAAAAACTTCTTTAAGGATTCAAAATATGAAAGTTCTTGGAAAACTTATTGATAATCCTTATATTGTATAAGCTTATAGCTTGAAAATTATTGAAACTCTTGGAGAGTTTTCAAAGCAATAGATTATTTGCTGAAATGGGAAATACACTGAATTAGATTGGTTATGAAGTACCATATCCTAGTGCAAGTGGTGTACTCATGTATCTTGCAAATACTACAAGGTCTGATATAGCTTTTTAAGTCAATTTGTTAGCAAGGTATATTTCTGCTCTTACTAAAGATTGCAGTCCCGATCTTATTGGTCATACTGATGCCTGATGCTGGGTACTTATCTGAACCGCATAAAGCTCGGTCTCAAACAGACATGTGTTCATATGTGGTGGTACTGTCATATCCTGGAGATGTACAAAGCAGTCTATCATAGCCACTTCATCAAAGCAAACCGAGAGTGTGTGTGGTTGAGGTCTATAATACATCTTATTCGAGAAAAATGTGGTTTGAAATGTGACAATGTACCCATAATTTTATACAGAGATAATGCAGTATGCATAGTACATCTTAATAAAGGATTCATAAAAGAAGATAAAACAAAGCACACTTCATCAAAGCTTTTCTACATACATGAGCTATAAAAGAATGGTGATATTAACGTGCAACAGATTCGTTTAAGTGGCAATGGGACTGATTTATTCATCAAGTTTCTCCCAACTGCAACTTTCAAGAAGTTGATGCACAAAATCGAGATGCAAAGGTTCGAGGATGTTCTCATTAGGAGGAGTTAATACACGCTGTACTCTTTTTTCCTTTCAAGGTTTTGTCCCACCGGTTTTTCTTTGTAAGATTTTTAATGAGGCAGTCAAAATGCGTATTGGTAGAGATGTATACTCTTTTTCCTTTACTAGATTTTTTTCACTGGATTTTTTCTAGTAAGGTTTTAACGAGGCACATTATTTATCAATTAAACATTCAAGGGAGAGTGTTATAAATGTACCATACATAGTGAATGTCTACTTTACCATATATAGTGAATACCTACTTTACCATATATTGTGCATGTCTATTTATGGAAAAGTTACAAACCCCAAGTTAGTTTTCGCCACTGGATAAAGGGGTTTTTCTTCATTATAATTCACCCCATCAAGAGATCCCAAGAGAAATAAGAATTACTCTCTCTCTTTCTATTTTTCTTCTTTACTCTATATTTCATAACATTTTAGTTAAATTAGTATGTTTATTTTAGGTCTTACACTTTTCTAGCAATCGTTTAGCTTTACTAAAATAAGAGGAATTAGAAAAGTACAAAGACTTGCTACTTGTACATGTTATTTTTATTGTGTAAAATATTGATTTGAAATGAATTGAAATAGAAGACTTGACTACATTTTGACGACATCGAAAATTTAGAACACTAATAAGCTCTGCTCAAGTTTGAATTTCAAATCTAAAGTGAAAATGACATTTGAATATGATAAAATTGTGAGATGTTGCTAGTCTCGAAACTGCTTTTTTGCCTCTTCGAAAAAACTTTGGGCGAAAAGACCATCATTCCCAAGAACTCCAAGCTTTGAATTTGAAAGAGTTCCATAACATGGACATTTGAAGGTCGAAAAACGTGATAAAAAATTGCTTCACAATATGAAATCGTTGCTTATTTATTGAAGTGAAATCAGCTGGTTTGATTATTTATTTGACTTTAGCGGGGTGGCTAAAGGATGAAGCTAGTAAAACTTTTGTTTTAGACTCTCAAAATTTTTAAACCTCACAAAATTTTAGTTGTTAATTTTATAAAAAAAATTGACAATATAGAATATAATAATAATAATAAAAAATTATCACCATTCAATAGAAATATTTTGAAAATGTGAACTAAACTACTCAAATCTTTATAATAATAAATAATATTTTTACCAATAACATCCAGATAATGTATTGAAAATTCATGGTTAACACATTATTAACTTGAATCAATTTTTACTATGATAAATAATACTCCCTCCATCTCAAATTATCCGTCTCAAATTTTTCAATTTGATTTTTTCATTTTACTTGTCTTTTTTCATTAATCAAGAAAACATAATTTTTTTTCCATGTTTTACCATTTGCATTAATTACTTTTTCTTCAAATTAAAATGTAAACATCATTTAATAGAGGTATTATGGTAAACTAGACATGTTATTAATTATTTTTCTTAATCAATATGTCATCTCAATTTGGGACGGGTAATTTGGAATGTAGAGAATAATAGGAAAAATTATCCGGATTAGTCATTATTGAACTTTATTACTACTTAAAGCCTAAATTTCAATTAATTACATTTCATAGCCCCCTCTTACCTATTAATTATTCCTAATTACAATTTATAGTTTTTCTGATGTATTTTCTCTCTTTTTCTATTTTCTATTATTTTCTTCTTTCTTTCTTTTTTTCTTTTTTTTTTCTTCAATTTTTCTTTTACTTTATTTGTTGTTTTCTCTTTATTTTTTCTTTTTTCACTTTTTTCTTTTTATTTTTATTCATTTTTTTTCTTTTCATTTTTCTCCTTTTTTTTTTCTTCTTTTTTTATATTTTTTCTCCTTCATTTTTTTCTCTCATTTCTCTCCTTTTTTTTTTTTCTTTTCAATTTCTCTCATTTTTATTTGTGCGAACTAGCAAACACAAATACAAGTGTGAACTATAAAATACAAATATAAATGCAAACTATAACATACAAATACAAGTTCGAACTATAAAATATAAATTCAAATGCGAATTAAAACATATAAATACAAGTGTGAACTATAAAATACAAATACAATGTGAACTATAACATATAAATACAAGTGTGAACTATCATTTATATTTTTTAATTATTGAAAAGGAATAGTTGATTTTCTTTCAACGAATACTTATTTGTATTTATTGATACTAATTGTATTTATTTATATAAATAAATACAACTCAAATTTTTATACAAATACAATATATACAAATACATATTGTATTTGTATTTGTAAAATCATTAGTTTCATTTGTTTGTCATTGTATTTTTATCAAGTGATATTTGTTTATTTACAAATATGAATGATAATTTTGATATACAAATACAAAACGGTACATTTGTATCAAATGATACATTACATATTTATATATTTTAGAATCACGAAAATACAATTAATGCACTTACTTGTTTGTATACAAATGATAAATTGTACATAGTCACGACTAAATACAATATGCAATCAACTTACAAATACAAATACAAATAATTTCTTAAAAATTTAAAGGCAATGAAGAAAATAGAATACAAATACAAGTATAATTCAAATATAATCTAAATATACAAACAAAATAAAATCATAATATAAATATAATCCAATATAATATGCAATACAAATTCAAAATAGTTCTTTAAAATACAAGTGTGAATTATATAAAATATAAATGATGGAGCGAACTAACAAATACAAATATACAAATGCGAACTATTAAAAACAAATACAAATGCGAAATATAAAATATAAATAGGCATAATACCCACATAAATACCTGAACTTTGACCAAATTTTCAATGGAGCATACTAAACTTTGCGGGGGTTCAATTACCCCCCAGATTTTTTTTTTTGTATTTTAATGGCATATATCGGACAACTTTTACACATGCGTGTGTTCACCGACCTTGGGCGCGTGAGAGTGATTAAAAAAACGTTATAAACCTATTTTTTTGACATGTAACTCTATATTTTGGGTTAGATTCATTTATTCCTTTAATTTAACCAATTTAAGGAGAGGTAAATCTCCTTCTTCTTCTCTACTCCCTTTTCCTCTCAATTCTTGAAGATATGCAGTTATTTTCTTTGTTTGCTTTGGTAAATTTCTGACTATTTTCTAACTTCTTCTCACTATTTTCACTAATTTTTAATTTGTGATTTTTGAAATTAGGGTTAGCTATGGAAGATATAAAATTGGATTTGAATAGGATTTGTTTAGACAAGGAAGATCCAATATTGAATGCAGAGGTGCGATGCAATCATGGTCTCTTACTCCATTTGAAAACTTCTTGGTCCAATAATAGTCCGGGAAGAAGATTTTGGTCTTGCCCTTATTATAGATCAAACAAGTGTAACTTTTTTCTTTGGAGAGATGGTGTGGTTGATGAACGATCTAAGTTCATTATTCCAAAGTTGGTGAAGAAAGTGAAGGACATGAATGAATTGTTGAAGATAATAAAAACGAAGGAAGAATTGATTGGTGCTTACAGTGATAGGAAAATAATGAAGATGGAAGCTGAATCTGCATTCACTCAAATAGAAGAACAATGTAGCTCATTTGTTAAAATGAAAGACGAGGTGAAAAATACACCACAGAAGACGATTGAAGTGAAGAAGATAGAGAGCTTTAGTAGTATTTTCATGGTGTGTATCTTCATAATGTGTATTGTTATATGGTTCAAAATAGCCGGTTGAAGTATTTTGTGTAGTATTATGATATGAATTTATCGTTGGTAGTGTTTTTTGTATGGTATGGTAGTTTGAACTTGATTCTCCTATGACAGTGTTTCTTGTATGGTGGTTGAAGTTGATTTTGTTGAATGAAATCTCTTATTTCAAATTGATTGTTGGTTTTGAGTACTTGTATGTTTTATTCATTTTGTTGAACTAAATTCATTATACGTGTTTGTTTTGCTCATTTTGTTGAGCTAAATTCATTATTCCAAAATTGATAAAAAGGAAAGAATACAACCACAAAAGGATAGATACAAATTTATATATCCCAATATTCAATACAGTAGAATAAAATCAGTGCATAACTGTTAGAGATACAACTTGAACTTTCAAGTGCAATATATACTACAAAATAACTGCACAAATGTCTGAGATGCAACATTCAAGTGCATCATAGAACCTTCACAAAAAATGATCTTGTCAAAATAACCTACCCCAATTTATACTACAACATCAGTTTTAGTGTCAAAAACTATCAACATTTTAAAACTACTTTCATTGTTGCTTGGATTGTAATGAAGTCATTTTCTGTCTTTTGTTCATTCTCATCTCATCTCTTATCACTTTAAGCTGGTTTTCAGTCATTGTTTTTTTGCCCCTCCACCTTACTCCTATTTTTGGATTATAACCAAGGTCTCCAGTAATATCAGCAGATCTTATAGGATGTGCAGAACCAGTATGTAGTATCCTACTGTTTGGCAACCCGGGCTGCAGACAAAGAAAGAAAGAAAGAAAATTATACACAGATAAACATCTAAAGACAAATTAAACTTAAATTAAATCAATTAGCACTTACATTATATGCTGTGAAACCATTTTCAGTAATCAAAACACCCATTTCGACTGTCTTTGACCTTTTACCAGTTGAACCATGTGAATTTGGTAGAGTATGAATAGGTGAAACAAATGGATTTGGTGGAGCATAAACAGGTGAAGCGGGTGGATTTGGTGGAGCATAACTGGTTTGATTTTCAAACCACTCATGCAAAGGTGTCCTCCTTGCCACTCCTATGTCACCAAGAGGAGTTTTTCTTGGCCTTCCCCTGCCTCTTCCAGCTACTGCAGCTGCTGCAGCATGTTCAACACCCCTTTCCCTTCCTCTTGCAGATGTTGCAGTATGTTCAACACCTCTTCCCCTTTCTTTTGCAGCTGCTACAACATGTTCAACACCCCTTCCCCTTCCTCTTGCAGCTGCTGCAGCATGTTCAATACTCCTTTTCCTTCCTCTTGCAGCTGCTACAGCATGTTCAACACTTCTTTCCCTTCCTTTTGTAGTTGCTGCAACATATTCAATACCCCTTCTCCTTCCTCTTATAGCTGTTGTAACATGTTCAACATAGTCAACACCCCTTCCCCTTTCTCTTGTAGCTGCTGCAACATGTTTAACACCCCTTCTCCTTCCTTTTGTAGCTGCTGCAACATGTTCAACATTTGCAGCCGGTGCAGCTTATCCAGCAGGTTTTGTCTTTCTAGGCCTTTCCCTAGGTCTAGGAGATGCATTAGAATTATCACTTATTTTTCTTGGCCTTCCCCTAGGTCTAGGAGGTGCATCATTAGTAGTAGGAGAAGTGTTTCTTGGCCTCCCCTAGGTCTTAAAGTACTTGGTACATCACTTGGTCCAACATTAAGAATACTTGATCCAACAGAATCCTACAAAAATAGTTGAAGCAGTCACATATTTAAAAATAATTAAGCTACAAATAAATAATAGAAGTAATTTAAAGTTACACACCTTAAAAGAACAACCTCTTTTGTTGTGATTTTGTCCATGACAGATGCTACAAGTAATGTAAACCCCTTTTTTCTTAACATCTTTCCACACTTTTTGGTCTCATAAAACTGTCTATTCCTTTTCTTCTTTGGCCTGCCAGGCATAGAAACAACAACTGGAGGCTGCACATGAGGATTTATTAACTCTGGCCACATGTTCATGCTGGTCACTGGTTGAATGTAGTGACAATAAGTCTTGAGATAAGTCTCCTTACTGTAACATCTATCAACAAAATCAATTGGGTCCAATTTCTTGTAGAGTATGGCTGCAATCCCATGTAGACATGGTATTCCCTTGAGCATCCAAGATTTACAACTGCATGTTTAATCCCTCAAATCCACATTATGTATATATGGTCCATCTGATATTTCAAAACCTCTCTCTCCATTGAAGTCAATATTACATGTCATTGAATTCTCAGTGTTTTTTTCTAACACTCTCAAAGCCATTGGAGATATTTCAATCACCCATATTTCTGGAAAGTTTGGGAATTCACCTAGTCTAGTCATTACCTTCACCCTTATCTCTTCTAGCATAGTAATAATTATTTTATGCCTTGTTCCTAAGATCCAAGCACTAAAACTCTCAACCATGTTATTATCTATGCTATCACACTTGATGTCAGTTCTAAAGTACATTTTACACCAACTTTGTACCTTGTAATGAAGTAAATCTAGAACAATATCTTCACCACCTAGCATGGCCAATTGGTTTAGATTTTTCTTCATTTCAGCTTCAAAGGTGCTTCTTGCACATTTTCAGCACTGGTTTCTTCTTTGAAGACCTCTCCATTTTTTCCCCAATTGGCAAGGATGTGTATTGCACACATCCTATGCTCCACCTCTGGTAAAAGCTCCATCAATGTTGCTTTAAGACCCTGAAAATTAGATCATAACAAATTACATATTCATAACTACACATAATATTCATCACACATAACTAAATGAAGATAAAAGTATACCTTTTGCATATCTGAAATGATTGTGTAATCTTTGTCATCTGTTAATCCCAAATCCTCTATAAAAAATTTCACAAACCATGTCCAAGTGTTCTTATTCTCATACTGTACTACAACCCAAGCAATAGGCAACATTTTATTATTGCCATCTTTAGCCACAATAACCAACAACTGTCCTTTGGTTACTCCCTTCAGAAAATATTCATCTAAACCAATACATCTTTTACAACCATCCAAAAAGCTTTTTTGCATGCATCAAAACAAATGTAGAAACTTTGAAAAACAAGTTTACCACTATCATCAGAATCATCAACTTTCACAACACAAGTGGTGCCCGAATTGGACCTCAACATTTCATCCCTATAGTCAAATATTCTTCCAAACTCTTTCACATGATTACCCATTAAATCTTGAAGTATTTTACCTCTAGCTCTCATGGTATTACTCTTTTCAACATGTATACCCAAATCTTTTCTAATCAACTGTTGGAACTGAAATATTCTCATGTTTGGCTGCTCACTGATTCTATCTTTGAAATGCTTGTGCAGGAATTTTGCATTACACATGGAATTTCTAGTGGTTTTGATACACTATGCTTAGGATTGTAGGTTTTAATTTGAAAATCATTGGTAGACTTGTTAATACTTGCATATAATAGTCAAGGATACCCTTCCCTACATCTAACCCTAACCTTTTTAGACTCATTAATATACTTCTCTAACACCTCTTTAAAGTGCGTATTTTGTAACAGCATCTCTAAACTCATTCATATCCTAAAAAACCATACCCAATTGCCACACAACCTGTTTTGCAGAATCATCATACACTACCTTTCTACTATCTGTTCTTCCTAACCCATCTTCTAAATCAGAGTCCACACTATATTCATCAGAACTAAAATACACAGGCTCATCCCTAGCAACTTTACCTTTTAAACTTTTATCAGCAATTTTTGTCTTCTTAAATCCCAGATCTAGGCCAACTTCACCAACAGAAACTTCTGTAGGGTCATTAGGTAGTCTTTCTCTTCCTCATCTGGTATTTCCTCCTTTCAGCCCTCAAGTTTATGTCTTCTTCATGCACATCACTTTCAAATTCAGCATCATCTTCAACAAATAGATCTTCATGGTCTGAATCTGGGCTTTTTTCAGTTGAGAGGTCAGAAACGTCAGTATTTTCAGCCTCAGAAGTAGCTGCAACTTCACCACCAGCTGCAGCCTCACCACCAGTTGCAACAACACCAGCAGATGAAGCCTCACCATGTACAACCTCAGCAGTGGTTGCAGCTTCACCACCAACTGTAATAAAACCAGCAGATGAGGCCTTACTAGGTGCAGCCTCATTTTCAAGCTCAACATATGCTGCAGTAGTTGGTGCTTTATTAAAATGACCACCTTTAACCCCTTTTTCAACAACCTTATCCCCTTCATGGACCCCCTTGTCACCTTCTTTATTAAAAAAAACAAAAGATTCCTCATTGGTAGTACTGTATTCCAGCAAACCAATGGGACCATCAACTTGATCAAGTTGATCAATCATGTGACAAACGTACACCTCAACAATATCCCCATTTTCAAAGGATTGTGAAAGTTCAAAAATATCCTCATCACATTGAAAAGATAACAGAGAGTTCTTTTTAGGTGGCCTTCGATAAAACGTGCACCTTGTTGTAGCATGTCCTAACTCTTTTAAAAAGCCAGTTAGCTCAAAATAAGATATTTTATCCACATCCACATAAAAAATATCTGTGACTTCACCACCTTCATAATCTGATTTTTTACTTTTACTATTCAAAACACCACCATGAAAATATCTCAGGGTTATATATGTAAAATCACCCATTCCTGAAATTTAGTCACATTCACAACGAATTACAATTAAGGAAAATTTAAGTATTCAAACATGCAGTAATTAGTCACATAGGAAGAGTCAATTTAGATTACAAAAAAGCCCTAACTCATTGATAAAAATAAGAATGATTTAGAATAGCAAAAAATCCTAAATTTGAGAAATTATGAAACTACAGACTTGTTGAACAATAACCCTAAATAAATTGTTATAAAGTTTCAATTTTTAAGTTTAGAAAAGCTAACCTTCAAGACTCTCACAGCTCCCAATACGAAATCACACCTCGAGGAACACCTGAACAGTTGTTAACATTGATCTTGCAAGTAATTTTTTTTTAAAAGAGTAGTGTAAGTGAGAAATGAGGATTGAGAGTGAAAAAGATGATTGAAAAGGTAAGAGCGAAAGAGTTGATTGAAAAGGTGAGGTGTTTGTTGAGTATAGAGAAGAGCAGAGAGAAGAAGAAAGGTTCATTTTTGTTTATTAATTAATTTAACTTTTATTACATTTGTGGATAAGTACGAGTTAAAATAAAAATTAAATGGGATAATTATTATTTAAAAGGGCGCGTGTATCCACCACTATTGGGTTGACTGAGTATGTGTAAAAGTTGACCGATATATGTCATTAAAATACAAAAAAAAAGTCTAGGGGGTAATTGAACCCCCGCAAAGTTCAGTATGCTCCATTGGAAATTTGGTCAAAGTTCAGATATTTACGTGGGTATTATCCCATATAAATACAAGTGCTAACTTTAAAATATAAATACAAATATAGTTGTATCAATAAATACAAAAGTATAAATGGTGGTGTGACTACAAATACGATAAACAATTGTGGTATTTACGTTATCATCCATGACTTGTGCTCGACTAGTCATATTTTTTGAAAATACAAAAAATATAAAATAGAACAAAAAAAATAATAAAGAAAATAAAAAAAATCAAAGAAGAAAAGAAAAGAAGAAAGAGAAATAGAAGTTAAAGATTAAAGAGAGAAAAAAAGAAAGAAATGGAAAAAAATAAAAGTAGGAAAAAATAGGAAAAAAAAAAGAAGAAAAAATGGAAAAACATAAAAAATAAAAAGATATAAAAAAGATAATGGTAGTGTTAGGTAAGAAAATATTCAGTTCAACGAAATAAGCGTGATTGGAATTTTTTTCTTTTTAAAAATATTGAATTTCATTTTTGGTGTGATTAAATAGGGACTATATTCATATTTTATATGAATATATACTATCTGTAAAACCGAATATAGCAGCTATAAATGGTAATTATGTAAAATGTGGCTATGGAAGGTGGATTTTATAGCAAAATTAATACTGCTATTTTTTAAAGATCCCACAATAATATTACTATGTGAAATATAATACTACACTAAAAACAACAAATATAAAAAATGAGAAAAAACAATATTAATATTTTATGTATATGTATATTTTTAAGAACTCAAATTAAAATTTAGCTTTAGGCTATTAATTTTATTAAGACATTCTTACATTCCAGGTGTCCTTACATTCTCGTTAAAACTTGTTTGTAGAACGAATCAAGTTAGAGGATTATTTTGAGTTTGAAAGTTGCAGCGGCGAGCTTCTGAACCTACCATATACTTTTATTAATTATTATACTAAAGATAAATATTCATTTTCACTTGTGTTAATTTTAAAAACAAGTTAGACCGAACAAAAAATTTAAATTAAATAAATTATATTTGATGTTTGAATAAAATTGAAGCTCATTTAATTTCTAGCAATTTGGATCGATCCGAAGTTGAGATGAAAATTGTGATGGATGATTATCGTAGAAGACCAGAACAATCATCACAAATGCAATTAAAATTGATTTTTGATAGAAGAAGACATAAAAGAGAGTTTATTTTAATGTCGGCAAGACTGTCAATTATCGAAAAAAAAAATATAATGGATAATTAATATAACTTAAAATATTATTTTTGACAATACATGATCAAATATAAGCTACCTTAAGACAATTGGTTGGGTTGGGGGTTGGGGTTGGGGTTCTGGTTTGTGCAACACCAAGGGCGGGGCTGTGGTTGGGGCCTGGGGGTTTGGAGGTAGGGGCATTTGGTTTGTGCAATACCAAGAGCGATATAGATATTTTGCTTCTTTTCAATTTTCCAACAATGATTTAACGTCCTTATTAATATTTGGCCAAATTCCGTATGTTAAATAAATAAAGTAAGGTTAAATATTTTTAATCTAATTAATAATACATGAAACAAAACTGCAATATTGTTATTACTTTAACTAAAGGAAATCTTTGTTGTTTTTTTTTTAAATCTTTCTCAATGGTTAGAGTTTCAATAATCTTCGATTTCCTTTCTATCTTTCTCAATGATTACATTTTCAAAATATATACGATATTGACATTACAATCTTATTTTAAGTTTTAAATTTGAATTTCATATACAATTCAACTTAGAGCTAATTTTAGAAATATAGCTCAATTATTAGCCTTAAGATTTTGAAAAGTTGGACATTCAACAACCTTCAACTGAGTGGCCGGTCATGGAGAGTACACGTATAAATCATCCAGGTTTTAATATAAAAAAATATAATAATTCTTATTACATGCTTTTAGGAAAAAAAATAAAAATGTATCAGATAAAGATAATAATATACTACTCCTATTTAAAATGGATTAAAAGCACAATAAGATATCTCCAAGTTTCAAGTTCCAATAAAAAAAGAGCTAGCTTCGGACGACGAGTTGTATTTTAGCGCATGATTTATGCAATGAATGAGGCAACTTAAAAACTAAGAAAGACAGTAATATGTGACCTAAGAAGCTCATGAAATATGTTACGTCTACTTTTCCTTTAATTTTTTTTTTTGTTTTTCGCTGGACTAGATGCTCATCACTAAAATAAAACCACCTCCTTCTGGAACCTTCGGTACACAGTTTTGCAATCATATAGTCAGATCCTATGATGATGTCATCTTATTATAATGAAATTTCACTCTAGTATCTTAAGTTTTTTAAAAATTAATTTCTTATATTATATATTCTACTTCTCTATAATAACATATTCAAATATTTTATAAAAAAATATATTATTATGTATAAAATAAAATATTAAAATATTTATGATAATCATCATTAATATCATGCACATAATAAATTTTAAGTATAAATATCTAATTTAAAAAATTATATTTAAATGATACATATCAATTATTTTATAATTTTATGAGAAAAAAGATATTGATATTTATCTTTTTTATATTCGTATTTTTTTTAATTTTGTATATTTTTATTTATAATAGTAAAATGAAGTTTGAACGTCAAATATCAATAAACATATATAATAATATTTTTTTATAGCAATTATAAAATTTTCAGACAAATATTATCACCGTAGAGAGGTATGTCTCTATAGTGGTGAATTCAATGTATCGTTAATGGATTCATTTAAAATTAACATTTTAATTTACAATTTATAATCTTTACTTTTTCTTAAGAGTTTATTATAATAAAAATTATATACGAATCTCTAACTTTAAATACGTAATATGTTCAATTTGTGACGACGGAGTAGTAGACTATGTATGCAGTTGAACGCATCATGACAAACTTATCTCTAAAGGAAACGATTGAACACCACTAAGCCAACATTATTAGATCTCTTACAAGAAAAAGAAAAAAGATTTATTCTTAAATATTAATGTGCACACACAAGCCTTTTACATTTCCCTCTCTATAAATAAATACTCAAATCACCAAAGATTCCCTTCAAGACATCCAAAGTACCACATGTATATCATTCAATCATGTTATACACAAATCCACCAAAAAACTCAAAAGCTTTAGAAGAAATGGTCAAACTTTATCACACTCATGAACTATCACCAAACCAATGTTCTTCCTTGTTAGTCCAATCAATTGATGCACCACTTCCTTTAGTATGGTCATTGGTTAGAAAATTTGAGAAGCCACAATGCTACAAGAATTTCATAGGCAGTTGCAAGTTGTTGTCTGGTGAAGGTGGTGTTGGTAGCATAAGGGAACTTAACTTAGTTTCTGGATTTCCTGGGAAAAAAAGCATAGAAAGGTTGGATTTTCTTGATGATGATATGCATGTGTGTGTGTTTAGTGTTGTTGATGCTGACCATAGTTTCTTGAACTTTAAATCTACTACCACTTTGCATGAGGATAAAGATCAAGAGAAAGAAAAAGAAGTAGATGGAGTAAGGAACTATACAATTAATAAGACAATTGCTATCGAGTCTTATGTTGTTGATATTCCTGAAAATAGTTGTAAAGAAGATACTTGTGAGGTGACTGATAATATCTTGAGATGGAACCTTAGATCTTTAGCTTGGGTTGCTGAAAATGTTGATACTAAAGTTTCTTCCTTGGACTTGAACAAAAAGGAAATTGCTTGTTAGGACCTTCTAGCTCTTGGGATTTTTACAATCACATATTGATGTGTAAGTTATTTTATTCACCTAATGAATATAAATATTGGAATTCCAAGACAGACATAGTAATAGTTGCATAGTATTTTTGTTGGTGAAAAGTAATACAAGTAGATATTTTGTGAAATTAATTAAAGTGTACATAAATTAACTCGGTTGATAAAAAAAAATCATAACATTAGTATTGGAATTGGACTAGTATAAAAGTTTTCTTGTTCTTCGGTGGACTCTTTTATTCTCGAGATAAAGTTGCTCAAATTTTCTTGCGTTAAAGAATTAAGTAATTGTCATAAAGAAGCAATTATGGTAGGGTACTAGCTTTTTTTTTTTTTTTGGTAGGCGGAGAGTACTAGCTAGTAATACTCCCTTCGATACTCCCTTCGTTTTCATTTCATGTTAGTTGTAATTGTTCCTTATTTTTTTTTATCCGTGGTTTTCGGGTATCGTATTGCGAATCCGACTAGCTGTGTTCATCGGCTCCGCTGTTTCAAGGTGGAGCTCCGACTAGTTTCACGGGTCCTGAATGTGCGATCGATTTTCAATGCCTCCAGTGTCCGTCCCGGTGGGACTCAAACTGGCGACCTAGGACTTCACCAGCTGAGCGGTACCTAAGCTACCGCTCAGATTAATTGTTTCTTATTGGCTTAACTGATTTATTTTAAAAATATTAATTAAAATTTTATTTTATTAATTATATTTTAAAAATATAAATATAAATAAATGTATTTTACTTAATTTAAAAAATAATAACTAAAACTAACCGAAGGAGTACTATTTTTGAATAAATTTACCATGCTATCCACCTAGGAGACAATTTTTGTGACGTTTCACTTCAAAGAATGCAAAAGCTAAATGACGACATATTTTAGTGACGTGTTCAAAGCATAAAGAGTTCTTCAGTATATTAAAGAGTACGTGGCAAACTGATAAGCTGCACACAAATAAGATCTTGTAGCTACGTGGCATAATTTGACTTTACAAGCAGGGACGGACCGATAATT
>NC_061112.1:125462934-125484046 GCF_002878395.1 Capsicum annuum | reverse complement strand
ATATAAACACAAGGTAACTTTACCTTATTACATAAGATCCCATATTAGGAAAGAAATTACAAAAATCTCAAAGTAATTACTTAAATCCCTTGAATTTACTCTTTCTCTCTCATCCCCTCATACATATCAAAATATCGTTTTTTGCTCCTTTTTTTTGTGCATCAATTTTTGCTCTATATTTGTGCTCCTTTATTTACGCCTACAATCAAGCTAATGTGATTTGAGGAATTTCAAGTGTTTAGTTATAAACCACTAACTGAACAAAGTTCACCTTCTTTATTCAATTTTAAGTTTTTTTTTTTAACTTTACCAAATCAAATTTATATTTGAAATTTTCTTTGTTTCGTGTATGTACTTATCAAAGTATTCGATTTTGTAATTCAATAACATTGTGAGAGTTGAAAAATTGAATTTTAGGGTGTGTTTGGTATGAAAGAAAATTGAATTTTCACGATTTCCAGCAATAACATTGAAAATTGAATCAAGAAGATAATGAATCCTACCATGTCAAGAAATCCCCAAGGCGATCACCAAAGGTAACCTCCACTACAGTTGATTCTGGATTCAAATCCAAATCTATTATGACTTTGGGCATTGGGACAGTCTCTTGGGAACTTCCATCCCGATTCCCAAGTCCCATGAATCAAAAACAAATATTCAAACAACAAAAACAAGGGGAACAAGTTATTTAAGTTAAGGTAGTATACTTTAGATACCTCAACAGCTGCAGTTGAGGATGTGAAACTGTTATATGAGGTTGTCTTTTATTTATTTTGGCAGTATAATTCTATGCATAAAATTTCATTATACTTGTATTAATACTATATTTTAATTGTATAAAGTTTACACATACATGTGAAACTGTTGTATCAGGTTGCATTTTTTATTTTTATTTTTTTGCTTCTATGTATGAGATTTCATTATACATTGGTGTCACGTCCCGAAGCCTATAGACAGAGCGGACAAGAACTGTATAAATATGTGCTATACAACTGATAGATATTCTAAGCAGAAGAGTCATTATCCCTAAACAATTATGAGGGTTTATGTGAATGCACAATTCTGGTTCATTAAACCCAACAGATATAGACAAGTGAAACAATGACCACACATGACAACTTAACACTATCTACAAAGCCTTCAGAGAAATAGTAACTATATCGGGGAAGATGGTCGGGGTAGGGCCCCAACATACCCAAACTATAACCGAAAACATAATGAAATAGTGCTAGACATTTATTAGCTCTAGGTAAGAGAGGATCTCACCGACTGCTTTGCTGAGTATAGACAAGTGCCTAGTATAGACGTCTGCTTAATGATATATCTGTATTTACAAAAGTGAAGTGCCCCCAAACGTAGGGACGTTAGTACATATAAAATATGTACTAGTATGTAAAGCAGACAGAATAACAAGTAAACGTGTAAGAATGCTCAATAAATTAAACAATAGAATGAGCAACTGTGGATGACTGAACACTAGAACCTCTTATATGAAACTATAACTTACGAAAGAATGGGTGAAAAATACACCATATAATGTTGTTACCTATGTATTTACCTTATTACTTGTCATATAACCGCTTATGAATACATCATCGTTATTAAGAGCATAGTAATTTGCCTAAGTGATGTCCTGCGGCCACTTTTAATAAAAATAATTATATGATGGCCCACCAAGGGCATTCTATGTTAAGTGTACCATATGTATTACCCAGATACTTCTGACTATAATTTTATACGTATAACTGTAATCGTGATCTGATACAGGGCACGCCCCTCCTTGAAGCTCACTATAAGGGTCTGCCTGCAGGCCATATGTGCCATATATTGGCTCGAGTCAGGGGCACCCCTAGCTGACTCCAAATGCAAATGATGCCACAAGGGCAGGTACGCCACAATGTTTGGGCTCACTGTAGTGGTCTGGTCTCGATCTTGTGTACAGAATCATGTCGAGCGATATGCCAAGCCAAATCTATATACCCTCCCGTCGATAACTTTTATCAAATAGTGCCATATAGGTTTATGAAAGTATATATTATGACAAATATTGTTTAGTTATTCAAGTAGTGCTTTTCATATGCAGCTGACTTTTTTGATAGTGTCGATCTATCAAAACGCTTGTACTTTATATCATCACATGACTATATCGCTATGTGATCTAATTTAGTGCAACTATAATATGGTCATTTATTCTAATTTATAGCATATGATGATATACTAGATGACTTCTAAGAATTTCTAATGAAGACGAACCAACTCTATAGATACTTGACTTGACGGGAGTAATATGAACATTTGTCACTTCAACAAATAGACGCATGAGACATGAAGACGCGTAATTTCAAATGAAAAGGAAACGTAGTCATATGTTAGGCATATAGAAACTGAGGGCTCTATTCACATATATAGAGTAGACTATATTGGCTATTTTAGGGGAAACAAACAATAGTAGGTCGTGCCTTAAAGGCGAGGGAGGTTTTAGCTTCACATACCTCAATTCTGAATTCCACAATATACAACGGGCTGTCCCTTTATCTCATAGTAAGAAATCCCGAGGACTTCGTAGATGAAGTAGATTTGCGGTTCCAAACGATCCGAAGATTCAATCTACATAGCCATAATTTATTCACCTCATACTCGACTATGAAATTAAACGATTAGATCACTACGACATTTTATCGAATATCTAGCGGACATAAAGCTCCCCAACCTTCAACAATGGTGCTTAAACAATCAATAACTCCGATCCTTAATGAAGAAGACTCTACAAATATACATATACATAGAACGACTTACGTCACTGCCGATGAATTAACAGTTCATCTAATATATAATTCCATTAATTCTATCCAATTTCAACTTTTTCTTTTGTTCAAGAACACTAACCAATCTAACCCACTTCAAGATATAGTATAAAAATTCAAATTAAATATCCCCAAATGCTTATCTATAGCCATATTAAAAAATAAGATAAGAAAGTTACTTTTTAGAGTTCAAAGTTCAACTATAGATACTATAAATTAATTCTTGAAATTCTTTGAGCTTGTCATAAAATCCCTTAACTTACGATCCATAGGACGTAGGTATCCCTCCACCGCTTATAATTCTTTCTTGATAAGTTGGATTAGTTCTCTTGTCGAAAGGTGAGAAAAAGAAGAAGCAAAGAAACACAGGAGTATCGTTAATCTTGTTTTCTGAAAAATTCCAGTGAGTACTAAGAAGTACTCTCCTCCCTTTTCACTAAATACTAATTAGAAAAATAGTTAAAAGGTGCCCCTCTCTCATTTCCCCAGTATTAACAACAAACATATAAAAAGAAAATATATGGAGGGATCACTTATTATTTTATTTCAATAGGCATCAAATTGAGATAAGTGACTATACTTACACTACTCTTCACAACTTAATGTTATACTCTTCTACAATATTAACTTAAATTTTTTTTCTTTTTTCGAGACGCTACAATATAATTCTCCCTGAACTATATGTACCACCATTCTCTATAGACTAGAAGTTGTACTTATTCAAAATATCAAAATAAATTCAAATTTTTCCTAAGTTGTTACAATTGGTTCAGATTACGTACTGATTTGTATGAGGTTCACATATACATGTGAAACTATTGTATCAGGTTGTATTTTTTTATTTTGACTTTATACTTCTATGTATAAGAATTCATTATACATTTGTTTGAATTATGTACTGATTTGTATAAGTTGTACACATACATATGAAACTATATAAGATTATATTAAGACAAGCTTGATCAGTGCACTCAACTTCTCAATCAACATCCATTTGATGTTGACTATGTGCAAAACATATGTCAGCAAACATCTGCTAGTCTGTAAGTGCTCATGTTTTTTTTTACTTTATAAGATGTATAAACATGTAATAATATTTTTAACGGCTTGTTAAATAATACCATCACTTTTGTATTGTTGATAAAGAATTTCGGTCTCCCAAATATTCGAATGGCGCAATAATGTTGATTTTTTTGGAGAAGTGAAGAAAGCAAATGTCGACCTTTTTTTTTACCAGATCGTATTGCAACCCAAAAAAAAATTAATTGAGATGTTTAAGATATTTTTTGAATTTGAATTTCAGTTACTATATTTAATCATACACCACATAATAATAGGTAATTAATAACGTTAATGAAGGAAGAGAAAGATGATATCTTATTTGTCTTTCCATAAATATACGCTAATCAGTTTTTTCTCATACAATCCAGCAATGTATGAGAGTCCATTGAATGTATAAGTTTATTACCAAAATCGGAGAGAAAAAGTCGGTCCGAATTTTAAGTAAATACTTTCAATAGGAAAGGATTTATGTTATTTAACCCTCAATTTTTTCATCAGCCCAATAACACCACCAGCAAACCCAGACCAACGACCCATGACCCGGCCCACCTTATAACTCCCTTCTCTAATCCGATTCAACACCCAACATCAGTCATCAGCAGCAGTGGTGCACCGATCAAACAACAACACAGCAACTTGAGCCAAAACAACAACAAATATCAACAACAACACAGCAACTTCATCTCTGTGTGTTGTGTAATTATCGGAAGAGTTCGTGGGTGCTGGCAAATTTTCTGCCAGAGAAATAGACACCAGGTAATAGTCCATTTTTGAGGATTTACCCTTCTTCAAGATCCTCTTTTTCATCTACAAACACTTTGATTTTACAAAATACCTCAGGGTTTATTGTTCTTTTTATTGGTTATTTCGTGAGATCTTTGATTTTTCTTAAGTAGTATTTTGGTGTTTTTGAGGATTCAAAGGTACCCTACTTGCTTGTTTTATTGATTTTTGTGTAAAAATTGGATATTGGTTGAAGTTTTTGAGGATTTAAGGGACCCCAATTTGCTTGTTTTCTTGATTTATGGGTTAGTTGTTTATAAAATTTGAATCTTGATTGAAGTTTGAGTTAGTGTAGGTTGCAATCTTGAGATACCCTTTTGGTGTTGGAGGTTAATTGAGTGAAAATTTGGTGTTTTAGCTGTGAAATTTGAGATTTTGTTGTGTTGATTGGTGGGGAAAGGTAAGATTTTGAGACCCTTTTTGTTTTAGCTGAAAAGTTGGATCTAGTTTGAGTAGTGTAAAGTTGCAATCTTGAAAGACCGTTTTGAGGTTGGAGGTTAATAGAGTTGAAATTGGTGATTTAGCTGTGAAAGTTGAGATTTCGTTGTTGATTGATTTTTAGACCCTTTTAGTTTGAGGTGAAAATCGGATCTTTACCTGTGAGAATTGAAGCTTTTTGTTGTGTTAGTTTGGTGGGGAAGTTGAGATCTTGAGACCCTTTTGGCTGAAGGTTTTGAGGTTCTTGGGTTTTGAAGATCTGGTTCAATGGGTAATTGTTGTGCAGTGCCGAAAACATCTGACACAGAGGAGAAGAAAAGGGGGAAAAATAAGCCAAAGCCATTTTCTGTTGACTATGTTCATGGAAATGGACACAAGTCCTATGTGTTGGATAATCCGACTGGCGGTGATATCGAGGCGACGTATGAGCTAGGGCGTGAGCTTGGGAGAGGTGAATTTGGCGTCACATATTTGTATACTGTTCAAAGCAAATGGAGGTGTGTATGCTTGTAAATCGAAATCCAAGAAGAAACTTAGGACTCGAGTGGATATCGAGGATGTAAGGAGAGAAGTTGAGATCATGAAGCATTTGCCTAAGCATCCTAATATTGCCACCTTAAAGGGTACTTATGAGGATGACAATGCAGTCCATACACTCATGGAGCTGTGTGAGGGTGGTGAGCTATTTGATAGGATTGTTGCAAGGGGACATTATATTAATAGGGCAGCAGCAACTGCGACTCGCACTATTGTTGATGTGATTCAGGATGATCAGGAAGGAGGGCGAGCATGAAGGCCAGTAACCTAAGAGTATCGGATTTGCTTCTATAGGAGGCTAGAACATTGGATTTAGTTTTTTTAAAGGTAAATAAGATGAATATAACTATCTTGTAAAACTTGACTCTAATATGTTTTATATATTTATGTTCTGCAAGTTAAAATTCTAATGAGCATCAATCTAGCTGACCATACACACTCTAAAACATCCTTGATGTTGGGCCCGTGCTACACTGGTAGGGATGGCAATGGTGTGGTGCAGTGCGGGTTTTTTCTAAACCCGCAAATTTTAAAACCGCACCTCACCGCATCACCTTTAAACCCGCATAAACCCGCCCCACATTCATACCCGCGCATAACCGCACCGCACCGCCCATGCATGTTTTTATTTTTTTCCTTTTTTTTGAAAAATTTGTAACTCCATTGAAAATAATAATATTTTCAAATCTACAACTAGGAAATAATAACTAATTTCTATTGTATCACTTTTCACAAAAAAATTATCAAAAAGTATAACGTGTACAAGTAATCATATTTTTATAAAAATGAATAGAGATGTTAAGAAAGATACTATAAAATTATTTATTTGTAGTGTTATACATGTCGTTTTAAATATTATAAAATTTCAAGTAAATAATACATATAATTTTAGGTATATTCACGAGAACAATACTAATTTTTAGCTTTTTTTTTTTTAAATTTAAGCCCGCATATACCCACAACCCGCACCGCCCCGCATAACTTAAAACCCGCCCCGCCCCATTGCCATCCCTATACACGGGCCATACTTCTCTAGTTATTTTAGAAAAGAGACCCAAATTATTACGATCTAAATAGGGCATAGATAGGCAAGAAAAGATTGGGCCCGTTTTTGCCATCACCGCCGGTTCTTCATCTCTCTCACCGCTGAATACGATCGCGGCTAGGCTGGTTCGCATGTTTTCGGGCAACTCCGGTTCGACTCCAGTTCATACTTTCAAATGCTTTTCCCCTAATTTGTTATCTCTGATTAATAACTTTAAATGCATGATTGAACTTTAGATTAGTGAAAAGAAAAAACAGATTACAATTGCACGTTAGATATTTCTAGTTTACTTACGAAATCATTAATATAAAAATTTCATGTAAAACAAAGTGCATTTGGGATGTAGTTTTCAACAAAATCCGTCGGTAAAATTTTCAGAAAGCAAGCCATCTCCTCTTTTTATTAACCTTATGCAAGAACACTATTCTGAAAATGTACAAATACCATTATGTTTACATGCCAAAAGAAGATGACAATTAGTGTTTAGTACTCAATATGAAGCTTCAACTTTTCCTTTGTCAGATGAGTAATTGCAGAATCCCAAATTCCGCGTGCTAATGCTACAAAAGTCAAAAGTCTTAGGGGCTCTGGCTTGCCCGATTTTATCCGTCTAATTCCATGGTTTTTTGTTGCTCAATATATCCAGCGGGTTGGAAGTTAACTCAACTTATGTGATATTTAGGCGATCCAATTCAAAAGGTGTATATTCTCGGTACGAGTACTTTGATTTTCTAGAGTGCAAGTACAATGCGATATTTTCATCTGAATTTTAAAAGAATAAGATATTTACTTTTTCTAACAGTTGTTATTTAGCAGCTAAAATTTGTTTTATGTTCTCAAAAATCTACTTCTGTCAATTTCTAAGGCCCTTCTTATTTGATAGTAATTTGTTTAAGTGGCATAAGAGCACATAACATTGTGCAGGTTAATTTTACTATTTACTTAGTCTTAGCGTGTTTTTCAGTGTTCAACATGGGAACTCAGCTTCAGCCAAGAGTAATAGGCATTCCCAGAAATCAAGGTAAGTGAAAGTTTGGATTACATGGGCATTCTTTGCACGTATAGTACCTCCACCCTAGATGGAAATAGAAAAAGAAAACATTAAGAACGAGATAACCCTTTTTAAGAAATAATTTGTAATTTCAGAAGATAATAAGTTAAGCATTGGCTTTTGATTGCTTGCTTTTCCACCATGTCCATTGTTCTCAAGTTTGTTGAATCTTATGTAGAAAAGTTTTCCTTGTTGACCTCCTCGTATTTTGTTTCTTATTACCAGTATGTGGAAGATGTAAATTTGCAACTGATAGGTGTTTTAATAGTAACTTATTACTATGATTTTTCCTTAAAACTGGCTCAGAGTTCTGGTTGAAATACAATATGTCACATATGCTACATCATTCGTTTGCCAAAGCTTCTTTTACAGGTCTGTTGGATGTAAAAGTATACTCTAAAAATAGAGCACGACTGAGGACTTCCACCAGTAACAGATTTATCTGCACCTTAAATCAGTCAGCACAGGTCTTGGCTCAAGCAGAGCAAACAGAAAGTAGGACTTTAGTCAAAATGTGTGGAATTACATCAGCTAGAGATGCTGCTCTTGCAGCAGAAGCTGGAGCCAATTTTATCGGTATGATTATATGGCCTAACTCAAAACGTTCTGTTTCACTTTCTACTGCAAAGGAAATCTCGAAGGTTGCGCGGGAATATGGAGCTCTGCCAGTTGGGGTGTTTGTCGATGACAATGCTGACACAATTCTAAGGGCCTCTGATGCAGCAGACCTTGAATTTGTGCAGGTGAGAAAATGTCATCTTTCAGCATTTTGAATTCCTCGTTTTCAATACTCAGATACACGACATGTTCAAATTGAGCAGCTTCATGGAAATGGTTCACGAGATGCTTTTCCAGTTTTAGTTGGGGAGAAACGTTTAGTATATGTACTTCATGCAAATGAAGACGGACGCCTTTTGAACGCTGTTTCAGTTGAGGAGTCTTCTCTGATTGATTGGATTCTAGTGGATAGTGCCAAAGGTGGCAGGTACACTTTTTCCTCGTGTATATGTATACCTGCCATTGGCATGGCTGTCTATGTAATCATGCATTCTCTTTTCAACTTAGCTGAACCCCCACTTCTATATGGAGCTAATTAACAAAGATGCAATTCCATTTGCTTAGTATGATTAAACTCCATTTTTGGATTCATTACTAAAGCAAACTTGTTTTTGTAACTTTAGCACGGCCGAGCAACTGAATCTAATGAGATAGGAAGCAAACCACGAACAGTGACATTGTAGTGAGAACAAGAATAACACTAGTAACAATAAGGACACTCGACTATTTTAGAGAAAGATGAATTCGATATTAAGGTTGAGTAAGTGATGGACTGTAAATTGTGAAATATCTATATATTGTCTATAGATGAAAACTGATGAATGATTCTACTGAAATGAAATTGGGTCTAAGCAGCTGAATTAAACTTTCTTTGGTGATTTTCGACCACCAATGTTTTTGTCGGTGTACAATGATTATTAATTTAATGAAGCGGCAAATATCCGTTGCCCATAAACACTGTAGGATCTTGACTCTCAAAAGTTGAAGTGTAAAATAAATCAGCTTTACTTCACTCATTACTCTCACAAAGAATGTAAGACAAGTGCTCAAATCTCAATTACCAAGCTGTATGAGATTTAGTTCTTGGTTTTCTTTGATGCTTTAATGCTACTGTGAATTAATTTTGGTGAGAAAAAAATCATTTCTTGGTTCTATTTGAGGCTTTAATGCTATAGTCAGCTCATTTTTGTGAGAAAAGTGGGGAAAAATGTTGGGTCGGCCGTCAATTTTGCTGTCCCGGACTGGAAGTTTCAGCCAGAAAATTTGGGTCAAAATGCTATGGCATTGCTAGGGAACCTTTGTTTTACTATATTTGTACTTGGGGTTTTGATTTTCACTATAATTGCTGCAACTTTTCAGCCTGAAGACCCTTTGTTCCACCCTTCAGAAAAAATCACTGAATTCCTTACTTCCAAATCTAATGCTACATTTAGCGCTGATGATACTGTTGTGAGGACTTTCTTGGTGCTAATCAGACAGCATTTTCGACCTTCATTAACCTCAATGATGTTGATGTTCTGGAAACTGCTGATGGTGGAAGTGTCACTGAGAATAATTTGGATATTGGTTGCGCTGATCCGGACGTATTTCATTTGTTGATGAGGGCTGCCATTGAGAAGTTCAAGGACATACATTTTTACCCATTTGGGAAGCTGGTCAGGGGGTTGAATGATAGTTCCTGCCACATGGCATGGCGGTTTAGGCTTAAGGAAGGGAAGACTGCTGCCTTTTATAAGGATTACCGGTCGTTTGTAGTTTCTAGGTCGGAGAAATGCACCCTTGATGTGGTCAGTATAGGTGATTATCATTCTGGTGGAAATGCTCGCAAGAGGAAGAGAAAGAACGAGGCAGGGTTTGATGGAACTCCTGGTAAGCTAGATGGCGGGTTTGAGAAGGCAACTCCTAAGACAGAGGGTGAACCTATTGCTCTGCCTGTGTTTGGGGAAGCTGTAAATGACTCCCTTGCTGTGGTGTAGTCAGAGAGTTCATTTGGTAATGGAGAGTATTTGATTTATTCTGGAGGTGGGGATAGGTGCAAGAGCATGAGCCATTACCTTTGGAGCTTCATGTGTGCGTTGGGAGAGGCTCAAAATATTTGAATAGGACATTGGTAATGGACTTAAGTATTTGTTTATCCAAGATTTACACTTCATCTGGTGTAGATAAGGAAGGAAAGGATTTAAGGTTTTACTTTGATTTTGAGCACTTAAAGGATTCAGCCTCAATCCTCGATCAGGTCCAGTTTGGGTCAGATTGGAAGAAATGGCATAAAAAAGACAGATTAAGTCATCATCTTGTGGAGGATTTTAGGATTACACCGATGAAGTTATCTGGAGTGCAGGATACTTTAATCAAGAGGAAATTTGGTTCTGTAGAGCCAGATAATTGCTGGTACAGGGTATGCGAGGGTGAGACAGAATCTGTCGTTCAAAGACCATGGCATCTGGTATGTAAATCAAGATGATTGATGGACATTGTTTCAGCTATTTCGTCGAGGTTGAATGGGATTATGACCCACTTATTGTAAGGGGGGAGACGGCAAGGAATCGTTAAATGTGGCCACATTTGGCAGAAGATACTTCTCCCGAGGCTCTACGGTCTAGCTTGCGGGACAAGATCGATGACGGGAGGAACCTGTATATTGCAACCAATGAACCAGATACATCTTTTTTTTGACCCTTTAAAAGACAAGTATTCCACCCATTTCCTTCATGAATATAAAGATCTTTGGGATGAAAACAGTGAGTGGTATGCAGAGACAGCCAAACTTGATAACAGGAATCCAGCTGAATTTGATGGGTACATGAGGGCTTCAGTTAACACGGAAGTTTTCTTTAGGGGTAAAAAGCAGGTTGAGACATTTAATGATCTCACCAAAGACTGCAAGGATGGGATCAATACATGCACTTCGTCCAGCTAATTTCTTACTGGCGTTTGAAGCTTTACTCCTGCAGTTTTTGGATAAATCTATACCATACTGTTGTTTTAGGTAAGTTTTTGTCTTAATTTTTAGAATGAATTCATAAGTATCTATTTGAAAAGCAATAACAGATTATTTCTTTAGTTGGTACCTCTTTATAGTGTGGTTGCATTGTACTCGGTGTCTGCTTCAAGCTTGTATCCTAAAATTTGGTAAGTTAATAAGAATGTCATTTGTGCTCCCGACTTAAATTGCAGTTACATTAATCGTGAAATTGTTGTTTGATCTTGTCTATGGTATATTTGGGTGTGGTAATTTCTATTGTATCTTGTCCTTTTACTATTCCTTGTCTAGATTGTTTTATCTTGAGAGGGGGGTCTATCGGAAACAACCTCTCTACCTCTCCTCTGAGGTAGTGGTATGGACTACGTACACTTACGCTCCCCAGACCCCACTTGGTGGGAATATACTGGGTATGTCGTCATCGTAAGTTCGTTAGTTCAAATGCAGTGGTTGTTATTTCAGTTTTTATTTGAGACACAATTCATTTGAAATTTTTCATGTCAAGAATGAAAATCCCTCCCACGCCCTTCCCTTTTCTCTACAAGCTTATTTGTTCTCTTTGAATTCATTATTGATCAACTATGTATTAACATACTTTTGCAGTGGCAAAGGGTTCAACTGGGCTCAGTTTAAGCTACCATCAATTAGAAGCAAACTCGGGTGGCTCTTGGCTGGAGGAATTAAGCCGGAGAATGTTTGTGAAGCTATTTCTGCTCTTAAACCCGATGGAGTGGATGTGAGTAGTGGCATATGTGGACGGGACGGCATCCAAAAGGATGAGTCCCGGATACTATCATTTATGAATGAAGTGAAATCGTGTCGGCTTTAGTTAAAAATCTAATAGAGGCAAATTCCTTAGTGCAGATTGTTAATCCAACTGCAATGCTGGTTCCAGTCCTCTTGTAATTGTTCTGCTGATTAGATGTTAGAGAAAAAATATCTACTTATTTCTTTGTATGAGTGAAATGCACTCAATTGTTACAATGTACTTTTATTGTAGGAAAATTTCATTTGTTCTGTGACTGGCAACAATTGAGAATCTCCAATGGAGAGCATGTAAGCTATTACTTATATATTTCAAAATTTAATTGACTAAATTCTTTAGGTCAAACACATCGACGGGTCTCTCAACTTGACACGATCTTTTACTTTGGCACCTAAGATGGATGTTGTTCATTTTAAGTACCTAAGATAGTCATAATCTGGGTCACTTTGACACTTTTTGCTGATTTCAGCAAAGTGAGTGTATCACACTTATTTTTGGGCGCGTGCAGCATCTTTTTAGCTCATTTTTTATTTAATTTTATCACCTTCTTCCCTATTTTTTCATCACATCATCTTTCACCATTTTCTTAAGCTCAAACTCCTTTAATGGTACTTCAAAACTTCCCTTATTTCTTAGAGAATAATTTATTTGAATGTTTTTTCCATATCACTTCTAATAATATAATTTAAAAAGTGAAAAAAATAAAAATTTGTCAAAAAATTCAACCTCCATTAATGGACGTTTCTTTACGTCATTTTGATCTAACTAATTAATCAATAAATCATTTATTCAAGCGATTGAGTTGATTTAGTTGGTGTTTCTAAATTCATTTTGCAAGTTGTATGTAAATAAAGCGAAAAATATGTTGGATATTTTGAGCTAATGGTACCTATATTTTCTTTTGTTGATTAGTTTTCTAATCGAACATAGGCCTCCTCCTCTATTTTTTTTTTTTTTTTGTCATATATCTGAAATTCGGGAAGCTATTAATGTGGATCTATCATCCATAAAGAATGAGGAGACATGTTTATCATTCTTGAAAAATTCAACCTCCATTGATGGGAAGGTTAAGCTTGAAGAATGGTTGGGTTAGGAAGATGAAGTCAAAGTACTTCGTAATTATTTGGTCAAAAGCCACGTGTCATTAATTCATTGGACACCTTGTAATGTATTTTGGTCTTTTTTTAAAAAAAATTGTGGATGCATATAATGATGTGACAATTTAAAAATGAGTTGACACAAATTAATTGATCATTTAATTCATGTCAGAAGCGAGTGCAATTCGCACGTCAGAGCCTAGAGCTAATGCAAAAAGGTGCCAAAACGACACACTTTGTAGTTGGTTTGATTGTTTAAAATGAACAATGTCCACCTTAAATGTCAAAGTGAAAGATCGTGCCAAGATGAGGGGCGGGTCGATGTATTTGGTCAATTCTTTAAAAGGAATCATTTCGATATCTGTCTTATCACAGTGGAAAATAAGATCTTAGTAGTGGAACCTAATTTTTGTGAAAGCTATTAAACTGAAATGGGACAGTCAAAGGTGAAGAGTGAGCTGTATTTAAAGTTTTAAACAAGCTAAAAACGCTAACTGCCACTTCACTATGATTTTAGTTCTAACTAGTAGCAACAACGAACAAGCTAAGGTTGGCGTATATTCGATTCTTCTTAGATTTTACTTGTAAAATTATATTAGATACATCATTGTTATTATTACAAAAAATTTAAAATAATTTCATTAAATATCTGCAATGTATTGTGTTTTAGTAATTTTTTAAAATTCCAATAAAATTTGAAAAATGAATTTAAATTTTAAATATGACATATCTTAAGTTAGTAGTAATAAGAAGATGGCATCAGGAAAAGCTGCGCATACAAAATTACAATGGATGTGACAAAATTCATCTTTGTGGGTACAGTTTTGATGAATATTTTGTTTGTTTTCTGATCCAATTTTTGTCATTTCCTCCATTGATACCTTATTTGTTGAGGAAAAACTGGTTATAATTTAAAGTGGTTGATGTTTATATCAATTTATCACATTAAAAATAAAATCATATTTTTCATTCTAATTAAACTTCTTTCCTTTTAATCTGTAACAGACGATGAATTTGAGTCACAAGAAATTTAGACTTGAGAATCACATATTTGACGTTCGGCAAAATTAGATATAAGTTAGATAAATTTTAAAAATTAAATACAAATGAAATAACAGTATACAAATAAATCACAATTTTTTTTTTTTAAAAAGTGAACATCTCATCACATCTTAGATATAATCATCTTTGTCTCATCTGATTGGATACGTGTTATCACTTTCCTTTTGCCTTCCACGTGTATTAAGATTTCATGCTAACGATTTTTAAAGAATAGTTAATCATCAGGATTTTATTAATATGTGTACTAATTGACAAACTTTTCTCTAAATAATTTCGTAGATTAGAATAAAATATCAAGTGGGAACTCACATGATATACTCAAAGTAGAAGAAGTGCTTAACAATTCTATCCTTATATTTCTTTATGTTTAAAATTACCCTTGTAGCCCTGTACTTTTCAACCAGCATATCCCATCGTTTTCTTTTCCAACTTCTTGGTAAAATAATGTCAATTAGTTATTACTAAGTTTTATTAGGACAGATTATGACAGAATAATATTATTGGAAAAAAAATAAGAAGTAAACTGAAGACAACACAAAAGAAACCAAAAAAAAAAAAAAAAAAAAGCGTGGTGGGGCTTAGCTACAATAATGGGCGTTGATGGAGATTAAGTCATCTAGGTACATGTTTGTCCTGATTCACACACTCAGTAACCTTAGTTCTAATATGAAATATTATACTCCTCTTATTAAATCTTAATTAAAATTTTAGCTCAGTAGTTCACAGTAAGCAAAGCATCTTATATTTCTCCTATTATCAAAAGTTATGGTGGGATGAAATATATATATATATATTGTATTTTTGTTTTTAATCAGAAATTCAAATTCTATAAAAAAAAATTACTTTTGCTAGAGATTATTTTTCCACAAAATAAATTTTTCCATATGAATTTGAATTAATAATCCAAAAACGAATGTCAGTGGCTGTATGAAAAGATACCAAAAGAAAACTTATATAGTTGCGCAGATCTGTAGCTTAGCAGCAGAAGCACATGCTTTATATATGCAGAGTATCTCTTAATTTATTGCTTGTTTAGCTAAACATTTAAAATCAATTAATTTGATAAGTGTTTTTTAAAAAAGTAAATACAAAAGCAAATTATGTTTTGGCTAATAAATTTAGAAAACGCTTTTGAGCAAGCTTTTAAAAGTGATTTTAAATATATTTTTCTCTTTTTTTAAAAAAAGTAGTTTTAGGAATAAACAATTTTTTTTTTAATTTATGAAAAACTGCTTCTGCTACTTCCACTTATTTTCATCCAAAAACCTACCAAATACCGCAGTCTTTTAAATAAAAACTAAATACTTTCGAAGAGGTATAAATTTAGACAAACAAGCTATTAATCTACTCGTCGATTTAGATCTCACGTGCAATCCTACCCTACCAACCAACACAAGCACCATTACAATTTACACGTAAATTTAAGTTAGACATAATGATATTGTAAAGAATTTTCATATCATTAAAATACTTTAATAATATAACTACTTATAATAAAGGGAATTACTTATCATTTCTGTTAGGTTTCAGTCCATTCTTATTATATGAAATCATTTATAATTATATTTTAATTCATGCATTTGTATATGTATTTTTTACTATTGTTAGTTGTAAATGTCTTTTAACATTATTTTTTATCTCAGATATACTCATGAGAAATTCAAAACTCTCTATATTGTCCTTTCACTTATGGTGGAAGCCACGTAGAGTTATGTGGACTTTTTAATTATTTTAAAATATATATGATTTTTTAAAGTCTCAGTGATGTGTTTGAGCCTTTCAACTTTATCAAGTACGTGCTTCACATTGTTGTATTTGCTATTAAAATATGCACGATTTATTTTTTCAATAATGAACCACATATTTTATGTATGACCCCTTTCCCCTTGATTTGGTTAAACGTTAGAGGATATAGAGCAAAATATATAGTCTCATTTTAAATAGATTTAAAGGTAAGATTGGCCATCCTTAGTAAGGATAGAGGTTAGAGGGTATTTTAGAATTATAACAAGAGATAAGTCGGTACCTTCTCGAACTATGTTAAAGTTATACGACACACTTTAACTTCACAAGAATCTTATTGCCTTCAAATTCAATTTTAACTTATTTTTATCACTTTTTTGTGCTGAGATGACATCTTTTATTACATAAAATGAGGTACACATCAAAAATGTTATGTCAGCTAAAAAAATTGACAAGAAGCGTTATGTTAGCTAAAAAAAATACAAAAATATGTTAAAATTTAGTTCAGCATAGTAAAACCTCGTGAAAAATGGAAATGTGTTAGTAGCAAATTTGGTAATAATTGAGGAGATACTGAATGCTTTATTATTATAATAATAAAGATATGTTAATGCCAAAGGGTAGTTCTAAGAAAAAGATGGCATATTATTCTTATCAAATAAACAGAGCAGTAGGAGAAATTGGTGATGCAAATTACAATAGATGCGACAAAATTCAGCTTTGCCGTTGTTCAGATCGACAGGGAAGTTGGCGAAATAGATTATCTGGTCGTCCTACTCCTGAATTTTCTTTTATCTTTGTAAGTATACTTCGAACTTCGATGAATATTACATTTTCTAGTTCAATTTTACTGTTAACTTAATACATATATATATATACGTGCTCTTTTAACTCGGTATCAGCTGACATTGATGTCTTTAGTTTTTTAAGTATAAAATAGCTGTTTAAATTGTCATCAAAATTGAATAAATAAACACATTTTATGTGATAAATTACTTGAGATGCGTGCATCCTGCACGTGTGATATGTGTCATGTAAAACGCATACGCCTAATGATAACTATTTGTGCTCAAAGTCAGAACACACTACTGAGGTATCTAATCCCATTCACTCTGCTCGTCAGGGCTCGAATGTGCGTGTGTGTGGGGAGGGGTGGGGACTAATTTGTGGAAATATCTTCAAACATCAAAAAAGTTTTCATTCAGCTCCACTGGGTTCCACCTTCCATGGCCCTCTAAAAAAAGTTAAAAGAAATAAGTAATTGAACATAAACATGTGTAATCAACTGCTGATCTATAATTGACTCTTATTGAAAAAGACTTGATATTTTGTTGGACCCTAGAAACGAAAGGAACTTTATATCATTAAAGGAAAATAGGGTCTTTAAGCATGTTAATGCATGCATTAGATTCATTGCGTTACTAATGCCGTGGATTTTGAGGTATTAGTAATACACACCTCAATACATAATAGAGTAGGGTAAAAGGTATATAAAATAAAATACTATTAATACACATTAAACTAATACATGCATTAACATCTTAATACACTCTATCAAACGATACTAGAGTTCTTTCAAACAGTTGACTGAATCATTGAACATCACATCAATGGAAAAGAGTTGTGAAATGGAAAAAACTACTGGCCAAAGCTTCTCAGTTTATTTTAGTTACCAGCTGTATGTAGGGACAAACAATAAATACTTGAGTTAACTGGGAGTAGCCCAACTGCCCAAGTCATTGAAGCATGATAAACATAAAATATTATTAATTTAAAATATCCACACCAACCATCCTCTTCTTTTTTAAACAATTCTATTATTCCCATTCTCAAGTCTGAACAATAGCTAACTGTCCACAATTGTTCATCCCTTATCATGGCATTGACTAATTGGGAGCCTCAAAAGGCATCTTCTCCAGAAAAGTAGTACTAGTATATATAGTATACAAATTGAAGTGCCTCAGAATCATTTCATGGTTTGATGTTACTGAAAAATGAGAAATGTTCAAGAAACTTGTCTTCTACTTTTTCTTTTCTTGATCTTAGCTGCTTTATCATCTCAAGTATATTGTCTTTCTAGTGACTTTTCAATATTAGACATACCAGATGAGTTCATATCAGATGAAGGAGTTTTCCAACTTTTTCAAGAATGGAAGCAGAAGCATGGGAAAGTTTACAAGGATGAGAAAGAGGAAGAAATGAGGTTGGACAAGTTTAGAAGGAATGTGAAGTACATAGTGGAAACAAACTCAAAAAGGAAGTCAACTTCACAACATTTTGTTGGTCTGACTAATTTTGCTGATATGAGCAATGAAGAGTTCAGGGAAGTTCATGGTTCAAAGATAAAGATGCCCTTTAACAAGAGGAAGATTATTCAGATGAAGAATGTGGAAAAAAACCCAACTCCAATTTCTTGCGATGCTCCTCGTTCGAGGGATTGGAGGAAACATGGGGCTGTCACTGAGGTCAAGAACCAAGACCTATGTGGTAAGCTCACTTACGTTCTTTTATCTTTTTCAACTGATCATCTCGCCGATAGCTACATGCTATTTTTCCTGCCTGCCAGTCAGTTGATCTGATCACTTGAATAGTAAAAAAACACACACAACATACCCAGTGCATTCCCACCTAGTGGAGTCTGGGGAGAGTAAAGTGTACGCAGACGACACCACTACCTCAGGTGAAGATCACTTGAATAGTAAGTGTTGGAAATGAAGTTTATGCTCCCCTTTATTCAAGTCTCTTACAGTTTTAGTAACTACCTTGTTGCTTATTGGCTGGAGGTGCTTCTGAAGTTTACAGCATGATATAGTACTGAGAAATAAATGTTGCTTCTATATAGTAGATCTCTGGATAGAAAAAAGGTAAGTAGAATGATTTGAACATTCAATGGACAGGAAAAAAGGGTACTTCAGTTGATTTAATTCTGTTTCTCTCTCAGATTATAGCACATAAGGGTGCAGTCGTTTCTTTAGTTTGATTTGCTAATAGAGTGTAAAAATTAACACCAATAACTTGATACCAATAAGGGAAAATGAAGATATGAATACCTTCTTTTAAGCTTCAAGCTTTACTACAATCTTGTTTGGGATCCAAAGAAGTACTGGAGAGGAGTGATTGGACGCGACTGTCAAGAATAGCCCTTGGGCCTAACTTAACCTCAAAAGCTAGCTCATGAGAGGAGGATTGCCCAAGACTATATAAGGAGACTAAGGACCCTTATAAGACGGGTGGCCCAACTTCTGAAACAATGAACTAGGTGGTCTTGACTTTGAATGAGCTAGCTTTTGAGGTTGAGTTAGGCCCAAGGTCCATTCTTGACATGGTATCAGAGCCAGGTCCATCCCCGTTTTGGGCTCCCGGTCCACGCACCAGTGTTAGTTGGGCGTGGGCGTGAGGGGGGTGTTAGAGTGGGTAAAAGTCCCACATTGGTTGGGGAATGGACTAGTGGTTTGCTTCCATGGAGTTGGGTAATCCTCATCTCTTGAGCTAGCTTTTGAGGTTGAATTAGGCCCAAGGTCCATTCTTGACAATGACATGAAGCAGTTACAGCTTACTGAGGATATGACCCTAGATAGGAAGAGATGGAGGAAAAGTATTAAGGTAGAGGGCTAAGATGTGTGGTCGAGTCATGGTCTGTAGCTAGGAGGGTTTGGTATAGCTTCGGTGGTAGTTCAAGGGTGGGGGTGGGGGGTCCTTGGTTTGTTTATGTACTTTACGTTTGTGGCTGCCGTATCTCTGTTAGTTTATCTTGTTGCTCACTTTCGACGTTTTTGTCTACGGTCCTTTGTCTTGAGCCGGGGTCTATCGGAAACAGCCTCTCTACTTCTTCGGAGGTAGTGGTATGGACTGCGTACATTTTACCCCCCAGACCCCACTATGTGGGAATATACTGGGTTTGTTGTTGTTGTTGTTTGGGATCCAACCAAAACAAACTATTTTTGTTTTATTTTAAAGAAATGTTTCATCATGTATATGTCCTGGTGCTTTTAGTTTTTACTTTATCACAAGAAAAAAAAGTCCAGGTGCTTGTAGTGTTCGTATACCTGTACTTTGTTCGGGGATTATAAATAGCATTGGAGGCCACATCGATATTGGATTGACTTACATAAGTTACATGTTTTACATCTGGGCAGTTTCTAAGAATTATATTCCCTGACATGATCAGTATCAAAGGCAGAATAGGCAATCTGCAGATTGAGCAAACTTACAGTCTAAATGGACCCTCTTTGGCTTATGTTGCTGGTCAACAGTACTGCTACTGTGGCCGTTTCCTGCTTTGAAATTTCATAACAGTTATGGAGCAATCCAGATGATCCATGGTCTTTAAATCAGTTATGGAGCAATCCAGATGATCCATGGTCTTTAAATCTATATTAGTGGAGTAGTTACTTTGATTTCTACTACACATTTGCAGGAGCCTGCTGGGCATTTTCAGCATGTGGAGCCATGGAGGGAATAAATGCAATAGTTACCGGTGAACTTATTAGCCTTTCCGTCCAAGAACTTATCAATTGTGATAGTGAAACTAATTCCGGCTGTTATGGTGGATATATGGACCCTGCTTTTGAGTGGGTGATCAACAATGGTGGCATCGATTCAGAAGCTGATTATCCATACACTTTCTCTCAAGGCGCATGCAATATCACCAAGGCATATGATGATCAATTTCATATCAAATCTTCTATTCGTTTTTCAAAATTATATCCTTCTCTGAAAGAAAATCTTAATCATTGTTCCTCAATAGGTGAACCATAAGGTTGTAACAATCAATGGGTACCAAGATGTGCCACAGGAAGAAACTGCCCTTCTTTGTGCTGTCGCTCAACAACCTGTCAGTGTGGGCATCGTTGCAACAAGTGCTGATTTTCAGCTATATAGAGGGGTACTCTTATCCGTTACACTTTATTCACGTAATTATTTACCCTTTCTTCTATCGAGATTCCTAAAATAACGTGTACTCCCTTTTCTTGTATTATGGGAAAAATGCAGGGAATCTATGATGGAAGTTGCTCTAGTAGTCCAGATGACTTAGACCATGGAGTACTAATAGTAGGATATGGTTCTGATGGGAATGATGGCTACTGGATAATCAAAAACTCATGGGGTACATCATGGGGAGTGGAGGGGTATGGATATATAAGAAGAAACACTAATTTGCCATATGGTGTTTGTGCTATTAA
>NC_061112.1:125406990-125459934 GCF_002878395.1 Capsicum annuum | reverse complement strand
CCACCCCCTCCACCACCATGCCCTCCGCCCCCTCCACCACCTTTTCCAAAACCAAATGAATGTGGAGATTGGTATTATTGTCCTGAAGATGAAACATGTTGCTGCGAGTTGCATTTCTTTGGCATATGCTTAATTCATCACTGCTGTCCTTTTGAGAATGGTGTTTGCTGTCGTGGATCAGACTTTTGCTGTCCAATTGAATATCCCATTTGTGATGTTTATGAAGGCCTCTGCTTCAAGGTACGACTACTTGTCTTACGCTTTGTAACATTCAAACTGTAATAAGCAAATGTATTCCTTTCATTGGAGTATTCAAAATCATTAGAAAGATAATTTTAACTATCTTATTGACTTTTAATGACTTCACCTCTTTCTTCTTATTTTTCTTCTCTTTCAAGCCTTTGTAAGAGTTGGTCATCTCTTATATTCTGGTACTCTATAGCAACTCTATGCAAATCCTCATTCCAAAATCTACGGCTTGAATTGCACCATGTAAGCGAGAGAGTAATATTGGTACTTTGGAGCATGAGAGAATATTTGGGAGGAATATGTTACTGGAATTAGGATATGTTTTTTACTCAAATTGGAAATCTATCGCCTATATACCTGGAAATTGTAGTCATACACATCATCTGTATCCAAAAATCTTGCTAGAGCATCTGGTGTTCCCCTCTCTGCCTGTTTGTATCTGTTCATGACCAAAATCTACTAAAGAGAGCCCTTCAATCTTCAATACACCAAAGAGGATGCAAATATCTTCGTCGATCTCGTTGTCTTCATTGGTTTTCCTATTTATGAGTTTCCAAAGGGTGCACATACTAGAGAAACAGGTACAATGTCAAGGCAGTTAAATGCCAGAGAACTCATAGAGTAGGCCATTCTTGATAATTTGCTTGTACCAAGAAGTTGGGAGTTTAATCAACACAATAGGTTAATAACAAAAAATATTCTGTTGAATATCTTCTTATTGTTTACTTTCATACTTCTTTTCCTTATTGCAGCGGTTTGATGATACTGTTGGAGTGGCAGCAAAGAAAAGACAAATGGCCCACTACAAGTTACCATGGAGTACAAGCACTAAAGAAAGAGAAGAGATGGGCCAAACTCTGAAATGGAGGAGGAAGCATGTTGCCCCAGTGTTCTAAAGTTAAACAATTGTTATCATGCCATTCCACATTCTTAAGAATACATTTAGTTGTGGTTCTAACACCAAGAATTTTGATGAATCAAACTTGTTTGTTAGCTCATAGCTGGAACCACAAGCTCAATTCCTTAATAAATCTTGGTTGTGCAAAAGTATGAATTTCTTGAAATAAAGGACTGGAGAGAGAGTTATGTAGCCCAAAAATTCGACCCGCCACAATGCCACATGCATTTCATCAGCAGCCTCACTATACCTTCTGATGAAGGTGGTCTTGGATGTCTTTTAACCGTTTTCTTATATATACTTGAAAGACAATGGTGTCTGTGGAGCAGGATGCCACAGTTTATTGGACTGCATGTGTGTTTTTTTTTCAGTGTACGTGATGTCTACCTAGTTGCATGATCTTCAAATCTATCAACATTTGACATGAGTAAAAGAAGAAGATTATGGCTATTGAGTCTTTATGTTGTGTACATTCTTGAAAATAGTCATGAAGAAAAACTTGCATGGTGACTGATAACATCATGGGCTGGAACCTATATTGCTAAGTATGGCAAACTCTGGGAGTTATGACAAACTCTGGAGTATCTTCGAGTTCGGATTGAAGAAACAGAAAGGCTTGTTATTACTTACTTGATATGAAAATTATGATTTAATATTTTTATTAATTTGTCTCATTTATATTAAAAGACTTAATGTTGGACGCCAGTGGCTGCATGGCTTAAGTTACATTCTTGGCAGCAGCTCTCACTTATTAATCTTGAAAGAGTTAATGACCTTTATTTGGCAGTAATCCACATACGTTTGCATGGCTGATAATTCAGCCTCCAAAAAACGTCCAAGAGCTTTACTCCCTCTTTATTTCCTTGTGTTTTATGACAATAGTTAGTGGTGGTAGAATGTGGACATAAGTTTCATGTAACTTTTGTAACTTTCATTCTTAATTTCACCATTACCCTGTTCTTTATGTGGTGCAACTCATGTAACTCTTGTAACCTCTAAGCCATTGATATTCTATCTTTACTACTCCACATTCATTCTTATTCATTGCATGGAAGATTTCTCACCTATAAATAGAGGTAGTCTTTCATAGTTTTGGTACACATATACACAAGATAATTGAGAGTTCACAAAAGATAGTTAAAAAAAAGAGTTCATTAGTTGAAGGGGGGTGTTCTTTTGGTGGAGTTTTGAACTCAACTCTTGTTCAGAGTTGTTGAGTTGTTCTTTGAGAAAAGGCTGTTGTATCCTGGAGGGGACAAGTCAAGAAGATTACTGCTGGACCGGTGAAACATTTGCTGCAGTGGGCTTGAATTTCTTTAAAGAAAGCGAGATATCCGTGCCTCAGCCGAAGAAGAACATATTCTTTTATTTTCTTCACTTGTAATTTTCTGTTGTAAGTTAATTGTAATTTCACCAACATAGGGAAGTATTTTTCATTATAAAAGTTGTAAGTAATATAATACATATATGTAGTTTATAGTAGGCTGTGACATGGGGCTTTGAGCTCTAGGTGACAAAAGAGTTTTAAAATGAGGTGTGAGTGACCCAAGTCTTAATAATTGAGTGGAGGTGACAATTACTTTAGGATTAAGAAAGTAAGAAAAGTTTGAAAATAACCCACAAGTTTTTTAATTTACACTTTGATCCAATGTAAAACCTAATATAACTAGAAATGGAGGGGAAAAGAAGGCACGTTTCTCTCTCTTCTCATTTATTGGAGTTTTCTCTCTCTTCGTGATTTTTGTTGTTCATTGTTGTTGCTTTATTCATCATCATCTTCTTCATTATCATCATATTGTTCTTCATTATCATCTCTTCTTGTCCATCATCATCTTCTTGTTGTTGAACATTATTATTACCGCTACTATTGCTACTTGATCAAATTTTTTTAGGTCAAATTTTATTCGTGTATCACTTGGGAATTACTTATAGGTATTTTAGTAAGTAAAATTATAATTTTTAGTTGAATTTCTCATCTGGGTGTATCTGCTACTGCTGTTTTTTCAACAATGGATAAAACATGTAATGTGAATCCAACAGATGAGTAATCCGTTGCAACATATATGACTAATCTGTTGCACAGATGGGTAATCTGTTGCACAGATGAGTAATCTGTTACAACATATTGACTAATCTGTTGCAAAAGATGAGTAATCTATTGCAACATATATGACTAATTTGTTGCAACAGATTACTCATCTATTGGATTCGTATTATAGTGTTGTAATATGAATCCAACATATGGGTCATCTGTTGCAACAGATTAGTCATCTGTTGCAACAGATTACTCACTTGTTGCAATAAATGACTCATATGTTGGATTCATATTGCAGGTTCTATCCATTGTAGCAGTAGCAGCTATACCAAATAAAAAATTCAACAAAAATCAAAATTATACTTACAAAATCACCTATGAAGTAATGTCCAAGTGATATACGAACAAAATTTGACCTAAAAAATTTTCAAAAATTTCAACAAGGGCACAACGAATAAGTGAAACACATGAAAAATTTTATGAAACAGATAAAGAAGACAAAAATAGTGTATCATACATCAAATGCAAAAGGATCAAGGGGACAAACGTTTGAGTTCTCCTAAAAATATTTAAGTTCCCTAGTATTTTAATTGCTTTCTAATGAATGACCCATCTATTATAACAGATTTTCTATTTGTTTGATAATTTTCAACAGATGAATCATCTGTTGCAACATGTTAGTCATCTGTTGATTCAAATTAAGCTATTATTAGTAATAACTAAATTGATTTAGCTAAAATTAAAGACAAGTCTTTAAGACAATGGGACAAACATTTGAGTTCTCCTAAAAATATTTGAGTTCCCTAGTATTTTAATTATTTTTCAACAGATCACCTATTTGTTGCAACAAGTTAGTCATCTGTTGCAATAAATGCTTATAACAGGTAGTCATTTGTTGATTCAAATTAAGCAATTATTAATAATAATTAAATTGATTTAACTATAATTGAAGACAAGACCTTAGACAGAGGGGAAAACGTTTGAGTTCTCCTAAAAAACATTTCAGCTTTAGTATTTTAAATTGCTTTTCAACACATATTTTGTCTATTTAGTAATTTCCAATAGATGAGTCATATATTGCAACAACTTAGTCATCTGTTGCATCTATTGCAACAGATGTCTATATCTGTTTGATAATTTTCAATAGATGAATTAATTGTTGTAACATGTTAGTCATCTATTGATTCACATTAAGTCATTATTAGTAATGACTAAATTGATTACTAAAATAAAATATGAATTAATAAGTTCAATTACAGTTTCAATTAATCTCATGGTAATACACGATCATCTAAGTATGTTCGTCCTGAGTAGAGTGATCAATTGACCAAATTTATTTGAAATGATTCAAACTAAGTCATCATTAGAAAATACTATATTGATTTAACTAAAATTAAAGATGAATTAGTAAGTTCAATTACGATTTCAATAACTCTCATGGTAATTACATGATCAATTAAGTGTTTCGTACTGAGTAGAATGATTAATTGACCAATTTTATGTGAAATAATTCAAATTAAACCATTATTAGAAATAACTATATTGATTTAACTAAAATTAAAGATGAATTCGTAAGTTCAATTACAATTTCAATTAATCTCAGTAATTACATGATCAATTAAGTGTTTCATCCTTAGTAGAATAATTATTTAACCAATTTTATTTTAAATGATTCAAATTAAGTCATTATTAGTAATAACTATATTGATTTAACTAAAATTAAACATGAATTAGTGAGTTCACTTACAATTTCAATTAATCTCATCGTAATTACATAATTAACTAAGTGTATTCGTCCCGAGTACAGTGATCAATCGATCAATTTTATTTGAAATAATTCAAATTAAGTCCTTATTAGTAATAACTAAATTGATTTAACTAAAATTAAAGATAAACTTACAATTTCAATTAATCTCATAGTAATTAAATGATCAACTAAGTGTATTCGTCATGAGTAGAGTGATCAATTGACCAATTTTATTTGAAATGAATCAAATTAAGCCATTGTTGATATAACTAAAATTAAAGATGAATTGATAAATTCACTTACAATTTCAATTAATCTCATAGTAATTACATGATCAACTATGTGTATTCGTCTCGAGAAAAGTGATCAATCGACCAATTTTATTTGAAATGATTCAAATTAAGTCATTATTAGTAATAACTAAATTGATTTTGACTAAATTAAAGATGAATCGATAAGTCCACTTACAATTTCAATTAATGTATTCGTCCTTAATAGAATGATCAATTGATAAATTTTATTTAAAATGATTCAAATTAAGCTATTATTAGTAATAACTAAATTGATTTAACTAAAATTAAAGACAAGACCTTAGACAAGGGGACAAACATTTGAGTTCTCTTAAAAACATCTGAGCTTTAGTATTTTAAATTATTTTTCAACATATATCCTATATGTTTGATAATTTTCAACAGATGAGTCATCTGTTGCAACAACTTAGTCATTTGTTGCAACTGATGTCTATATTTGTTTGATAATTTTCAATAGATGAGTCATTTATTGCAACAGGTTAGTCATCTGTTGTAACATATGTTTATATTTGTTTGGTCATTTCTGTCACGCCCCAAAATCCCATCGGACCGGACTGGCACCCGAAGCCGAGAAGGCCAGGGAGAACCCGTTCAGATACCTGTACTTTCACTTACATGTCACCAAAAATTTGGACAGCACTTCGGTGCATATAGAAGGGTCTAATTACCTGTATCAGCACAACACGCAGAAATATATATATATATATATATATATATATATATAATACTTGGCCGTCGGGGCCACCACATATACAAATATAACATCACTATATAAACTTCCATGACTTTACCCTTCCTTATGTCTACAAAGTCTCTAGGATATACATGACATAACTAGGGTCGGGACAAACCCCCGCCCACACATGACTCCTGTACAATAACAAAACATAAGGGACCGACTCGGAAAGCTCCGAAGAAAACTGGAGCTCACCAACAATAGCTGTATGACCTGGCTCCTATCTATGCTGTGAATAAGCTGAAGCACCTGTGCCTGCAGCATGAAATGTAGGTCCCCCGTGAGGGACGTCAGTACGAAATATGTACTGAGTATGTAAAGCTGTAAATAATCATATGTGATATGGGGGATCAAGAAAATCAAACGCAAGTGAATAAATCATAATAGAAGTGAACCACACTTCATAAACACTTTTAGGATCATGTACATTATCATTAATCTGAATTGGGTTCTTGAATTCAAACACATTTGTGGAACGGTATACATTCGTTCATTTTATTCTTCATAATTATCATTCGCCATTACCTCCTCCTCCCGAACCTCCAACCACCTAACAATAATCAATACTGTACCATACTGTGACCATTAGGCTGCCCCCAGTACATATCAACTGTAATCATATCAAATATCGGGATCTTCCTATGCTAGGCTTAAGCCCCTGAGCTACTACCCACACGTATATCAAGTAACACACATAAAAGATCTTTCCAATAACTTAGTTCAAAAGCTTTTGAGATTATTACATTAGTGTTCATGCCAATATAGTACCGTTGGAATAATGATACATCAATAGGAACCAAGTAATAGACTTTCTATACAATAACGATGTAATAAAGACTCATTGGTACATCAACAATGTGTTTCGGAATCATCAATATCACAACAATGAAATAGGAGCCTTTTGATATATCAATGAAACATTTTGACACTTTATAGAATGGAAACAACTTCGCTGGTAATGTAGAACAATACATGTTTTTGGACAACCTCGGAAACTTACTTGATGGAACATTGGTGTTTTCATGCCAAAGAACATCGTTAGAGTATGCTTTACATACCTCATTGTAGATTCGGATACCAATTCAACACAACTTTCCGCCTTTATAAATCACTTATCTACAATGAAATGTTTGGCATCTAGTATTAGCAACCCAACACCACAATTCTCTTCCATAATTCCATACAACCAATATTTGCAAAGCATTCCGAAAACCAACTTGAACAATAGGTTTATGTGTATATATATATATATATAATCATCATTTCAATACCACATCATCACACCAAATCCCTTCACAATTCAACATAATCCAACCATGCACCAGAATAATCCAACATCATTTCCAATCATCTTTCAACAACAATCAAATAACATACTTCTTATGCTCACATGCATATATATATACATATCCATATAAATAACACCAACATAATTTACATCCTTACCATAAAATGGCCCTTTTGATTTCGAAGTCCTGTTGGCACAAATAAGGGGTGCTTCTCGAAGCCCTCGAGACGGTGAACACAACTACGGAATCAATTTGGATTTTCTACGGTTGAATCACAAGATAATTGGAGTTGAACTTAGGCTAGGGTTTCTTATTCTTCAATAATTGGATGATAAATGATGGATATGAGGCTAAGTATATGTATATAATGACCAATTTTCGTCCATGAGGTGATGGAAAATGACCATATTGCCCTTAAAATTTAAGTAAATCCGAATCTGTCCATGGTGGACTGTTTTGATAGGCTAAAGTAAATCGACCATAACTCTTTGCTCCGATAATGGATTTGGGTGAAACCAATTGAATTAGAAAGAAGACTCTCAGGGCTTCTCATCGATATATAGCAGCTCGCACAGTTCATTTTTTACAAGGAGTTATGATCGTTTAAAGTCTACCCAAAAATTTGTTTGGCTGCAGTACTTTTGTGTGCAGAAAATTTCTGCACATTTACTGTTCATTGCGTCCACCGTTGTCAAGTTTCGAACATGCTCGCTTATATCCGATACTCATCTGTTTTCAGAAATATTTATATCGTTGGAAAGCTAACTCGATAACCTTGGCATAGAAACTTCGACGAGCAAATTCCGGTATAAATAAAGTTGATTCCTATACACATATAATCAAACTATACATTTGAAACCATCTCAAAATAATCAATACTCATACTTAAACTCATATATACCTAACTTATGATCAATACATATACTCCAACACATATAACCATGACTAATGCACGTAATTAAGTACGGGGTGTTACAATTTCCAACAGATGTCTTTATCTATTTGGTCATTTCCAGTAGATGTCTTTATATGTTTAGTCATTTTAAAAAGATTACTCATCTTTGAAACATGTTAGTCATCTATCGATTCATATTAAGCCATTATATTAGTAATAACTAAATTTATTTAACTAGAATTAAACATGAATTAATAAGTTCAATTACAATTTTAATTAATCTCATGGTAATTACACTATCAACTAAGTGTGTTCGTCCTGAGTAGAGTGATCGATTGACCAATTTTATTTGAAATGATTAAAACCAAACCATAATTAGAAATAATTATATTGATTTAACTAAAATTAAAGATGAATTAGTAAGTTGACGTACAATGTCAATTAATTTTATAGTAATTACATGATCAACTAAGTGTTTCATCTTAAGTAGAATGATCAATTGACCAATTTTATTTGAAATAATTAAAATCAAGCAATTATTAGTAATAATTAAATTAATTTAACTAAAATTAAAGATGAATTGATGATTTTAATTATGATTTCAATTAATCTCATAGTAATTACATGATCATGTAAGTGTGTTAATCTTGAGTAAAGTGTTAATTGACCAATTTTATTTGAAATGATTCAAATTAAGATATTATTAGTAATAACTACATTGATTTAACTAAAATTAAAGATGAATTGATAAGTTCAATTACGATTTCAATTATTCTCATATTAATTACACGATCATCTTAGTGTGTTCGTTCTGAGTAGAGTGATCAATTGACTAATTTTATTTGAAATGATTCAAATTAAGTCATTATTAGTAATAGCTAAATTGATTTAATAATTACAATTTCAATTAATCTCATAGTAATTACATGATCATTCAAGTGTATAACTTATTGCAACAGATTTAATCTGTTGCAACAGATTAGACATCTGTTGAAAATTATCAAACAGATATACACATATGTTGTAATAGATTAGTCATCTGTTGTTACAAATGTCTTTATCTGTTGGTCATTTTCAACAGATGACCAATCTGTTGCAACATATGACTTTATCTATTTGTTATTTCCAACAGATTACTAATCTGTTGCAATAAATGACTAATCTGTTGCAACGAATGTCTTTATTTGTTTGGTCATTTTCAATAGATTACTCATATTTTGCAACATCTTAGTCATCTATTGATTCATATTAAGCCATTATATTAGTAATAACTAAATTTATTTAACTAGTATTAATAAGTTCAATTACAGTTTCAATTAATCTCATGGTAATTACATGATCAACTAAGTGTGTTCGTCCTGAGTAGAGTGATCAATTGACCAATTTTATTTGAAATGATTCAAACCAAGCCATAATTAGAAATAACTATATTGATTTAACTAAAATTAAAGATGAATTAGTAAGTTCACTTACAATTTTAATTAATTTTGTAGTAATTACATGATCAACTATGTGTTTCGTCTTAAGTAGAATGATCAATTGACCAATTTGATTTGAAATAATTAAAATTAAGCAATTATTAGTAATAACTAAATTGATTTAACTAAAATTAAAGATGAATTGATAATTTAATTACGATTTCAATTACTCATAGTAATTACATGATCATCTAAGTGTATTCGATTTGAGTAAAGTGTTAATTGACCAATTTTATTTTAAATGATTCAAATTAAGACATTATTAGTAATAACAACATTGATTTAACTAAAATTAAGATGAATTGATAAGTTCAATTACGATTTCAATGATTCTCATATTAATTACACGATTATCTTAGTGTGTTCGTTTTGAGTAGAGTGATCAATTAACTAATTTTATTTGAAATGGTTCAAATTATGCTATTATTAGTAATAGTTAAATTGAATTAATAATTACAATTTCAATTAATCTCATAGTAATTACATGAATATTTAAGTGTATAACTTATAGCAACAGATTTAACCTATTGCAACAGATGAGTCATCTGTTGAAAATTATCAAATAGATATACACATATGTTGCAATAGATTGGTCATCTGTTGTAACAAATGTCTTTATCTGTTGGTCATTTCCAAGAGATGACCAATCTGTTGCAACATATGACTTTATCTGTTTGTCATTTCCAACAAATTACTAATTTGTTGCAATAGATGACTAATCTGTTGCAACAGATGTTTTTATCTGTCTGGTCATTTTCAACATATTACTAATTTGTTGCGACAGACGATCAATCTGTTGCAATAGATGTCTTTATCTATTTGGTCATTTTCAATAGATTACACATCTGTTGCAATAGATGGGCTATTGTTATCAATCTATCTTTAATTTTGTTGTAATAGTAAATAATCCTGTGTTGTTATATAATTTTAGTCTATGACCTTGCTCTCAACCAAACACTTTCTTTCCTGTAATTGAATCTTTCCACTCCCGAATGCTCAAAATCCTACACCTCTCAACATCTTAAAAAAATAGGCAGAATGGAAAAAAAATAAAAATAAACTCAGTCAATCAAATAAAGATTTTCTTATTCATTACATAAAAAATATTTACAACATTAGGTAGATCCGATAAAATAAATTACAAATGATTAAAAAAAATATAACCTAATAATAATTATTATTATTATTGTCAATCGGAAATTCATTGGGCAGCAGACCCCTCAGCCTTCGAATCCCACAAAGCACCCTTGCTGTTGCGGTGCCCAACTCTCACTCGAGTTCATGAACCAGCCTTTCAAGTTTCTACACGGTGTCAAGCAGAATCGTGATGTACCAAATCAGATCAGTCATATCTAGAACATGCATGAACAAATAACGTAAACACTAAACCACATATAGTATCAATTGGTAGTTTAACAAAAAAAAATGTGAAACTTAACTAGAAAATAGATGCATGTTAATAATTTTCATATTAGAACAAGAAAATAAAACATACCTCAACGGACGAACAAGAAATTTATTTTGGAAGAGAAGTGATTGAAGATATAATGGCAATTCTATGCAAGACAAGATGCAAGAGATAGAGCTGAGGAGACCTATTTATAAAAGATTGAGTGAGTGAGTAGTGCAGTGTGTTAGGCAAAAAATCACGACCGTTCACCTCTTTTTTAATAATTATATCTCTTAATTAAATCAAACTTGGTAACTTTTCGATTATTTAAATTAAAAAAATAGATTTAAATACAAAAAAGGTGAAAAGTCATAACTTTTCATCTTTTTGGCATTTTAGTTATTTAAATTAAATAGCTACAAAATTGTGTTTATCATATTTTTTTTCTACTATTTATTTACGAATCATTTTTTTAATTAAATGATCGAAAAGTCATGACCCTTGAGTTCTTCCAACAGATGATCTGTTTGTTGCAACATATGGTCCATCTGTTACAACAGATGACCCTTCTGTTGTAACATATGACTCATCTGTTGGAGTAATTGATTCATTTTTGCAACATATGGTTCATCTGTTGCAATAGATTGTTCATTTGTTGCAACATAGTATTTATTTGTTGAAAAAATAAATCAATAGCAAGATTTATTCAATAGAAATAACAACAAATCATCATTTATCAATACACCATTTTTACCATGAGATTAATTAAAATCGTAATTGAACTTACTAATTCATCTTTAATTTTAGTTAAATCAATATAGTTATTTCTAATGTTGGATTAGTTTGAATCATTTCAAATAAAATTTGTCAATTGATCACTCTACTCAGGACGAACATACTTAGCTGATCGTGTAATTACTATGAGATTAATTGAAACTGTAATTGAACTTATTAATTCATATTTTATTTTAGATAAATTAATTAGCTATTACTAATAATGGCTTATAGATGAATAACATGTTGCAATAGATGAGTAATTTGTTGGAAAAGACCAAACAGGTAAAGACATTTATTGAAAATGACCAAACAGATATAAACATCTGTTGCAACAGATGACTAACCTGTTGCAATAGCTAACCCATCTATTGAAAATTATCAAACAAATATAGACATTTGTTGCAATAGATGACTAAATTGTTGCAACATATGACTCATCTATTGAAAATTATTAAATAGACAAGATATATGTTGAAAAGCAATTTAAAATACTAAAGCTCAAAGTTTTTAGGAGAACTCAAATATTTGTCCCCTTGTCTAAGGTCTTGTATTAAAGACTTGTCTTCATTTTAATTAAATTAATTTAGTTATTATTAATACTTGCTTAATTCGAATAAATAAATGACTAACATGTTCTAAACATCTGTTGCAATAGATGACTAACTTGTTACAATAAATAGATAATCTGTTGGAAAATAATTAAAATATTAGAAAACTCAAATATTTTTAGGAGAACTCAAATATTTTTAGGAGAACACAAATGTTTGTCCCATTGTCGTAGAGACGTCTTTAATTTTAGCTAAATCAATTTAGTTATTACTAATAATGGCTTAATTTGAATCAACAGATGACTAACATGTTGCATCAGATGATTCATCTGTTGAAAATTATCAAACAGATAGAAAATCTGTTGTAACAGATGGGTCAACTATTAGAAAGCAATTAAAATACGAGGGAACTTAAACGTTTTTAGGAGAACTCAAGCGTTTGTCCCCTTGATCCTTTTGCATTTGATGTATGATATATTATTTGTTTCTTCTTTACCTGTTTCATGAAATTTTTCATGTGTTTTACTTATTCGTTGTGCCCCTATTTAAATTTTTGAAAAAAAATTTAGGTCAAATTTTGTTCGTATATCACTTGGACATTACTTCATAGCTTATTTTTGTAAGTAAAATTATGATTTTTGTTGAATTTCTTATTTGGTGTATCTGCTGCTGCTACAATGGATAGAACCTGCAACATGAATCCAACATATAAGTCATCTATTACAACAAGTGAGTAATCTGTTGCAATATATGACTAATCCGTTGCAACAGATGACCCATATGTTGGATTTATGTTACAACACTATAAAATGAATCCAACAGATGAGTAATCTGTTGCAACAGACTACTCATTTGTTGCAACAAATTAGTCAAATATGTTGCAACAGATTACTCATCTATTGCAACAAATTAGTCATATATGTTGCAACAGACTACTCATTTATTGCAATAAATTAGTTATAAATGTTTAAACAGATTAATCATATATGTTGCAACATATTACTAATTTGCGCAACATATTTGTCATATATATTGCAACAAATTACTAATCTGTGCAATAAATTAGTCATATATGTTTCAACAAATTACTCATCTGTTGGATTCACGTTACATGTTTTATCCACTGTTGAAAAACAGCAGTAGCAGATACATCCAGCTAAGAAATTCAACTAAAAAATAACAAACATTAAAAAAATAACAAAAAACATAAAAAAAACAAACACCAACAAATCAAGTTCCTCGTTTTCGTCATAACTTAAAAGCCGTAATTTTTTACCTGTGAAAATAAAAAAAAAAGATGAAGAACTCGAAGTTGTTGTCGCCGGAGAATGTTGTCACGTCGATTGACGGTTGAAAGTAAAAAAGGAACGGGCAAGAACTCAAAACTTTTTGTTGTCAGAGGTTGAAGTTGCACAAGATTGAAGGGTGAAATTTAGAAAGTTGTTGGTTGGAAGAAGTTAGAGAGAGAAACTATCGAAAGAAAGAAAAGAGATTGATTTGCAGAGAGAGGAAAGTTTTGTGGGTGTGGTTTAATTTGTATTTTTGAAAAGATTAAAAAGTTTGAAAAATATTAATTAAGTTCACAATTAACCCAATCAAGTTTTTAAATTATGTTTGACCCTTTAAGTTGGTCAATGTCACCAATCCTTTGTTCAAAACTTAAAAGACACCTTTCCTTCAACTTCTTGACATACCATGGGAGTACAATTTTTTTTCAAATTTTAGTGTGTTTAATTTCCTTTTTAAAAGGACTTGTATGAAAAAATATGGTATCTCATGTAATTTTCTTTGTAGAGTGTACAATTTTTTTTTCCAGAGATATAGTAAAATTTAGGTAAATAGACTCTTGAAACGTGATAACTATTTTAAATTTAAAATGGAGGGAATGTTAATTAACTATACTAACCATCAAGGAATAATTTGACCTAGCTTGTTATCTCCAATTTGTGAAAGAGTAGTGTAGAAAAAGAAAGTATACTCATTGAAATAGTAAAATAAAGAAATTTAATCTGGCTTCCAAATACTATTTACATATACTTATCGTATATAATATCTAAAATTTACATATATACACCAACTAAAATTTCCTTATTACATAATATACCAATTTGACAAAGTATTTACACATATACCAAAATATTTATAAAAATCCCTTTATTTTCAACCTTCTCTCTCTTAAAACATTATACATATCTAAAGAGGTTTTCTCTTCCATATTTTACTCCCCCATATCCTCCCACAACACCCGATAATTACTCCATAATTGAATCTCCTTATTCTCGACAAAATTGAAGAATCGTGTTTCTGGGGGTTACAATTTGTATGTTTGAAGTTTTTTTTTCTTTTTTTTTCAAATTTTTCAATTTTTAAAATTGACCGTATATTTTTTGTGGTTGCATGTTTGTTTTTACCGTATTTTCAAGTTTAGTAGTTCGATTTTTATGTTTTCTTCATATAATACATTTTCGATTCTTGGTTTGTTTTTTTGTTTTTTCAAAATTACCTATATTTGTATTTTTCAGTTTATTTTATGAATGCATGTTTATTTTTAAGGATTTACAACATTTTTGCAAGTTTTTTCAAGTTTCGTAGTTGATTCGGGTTAATCGAATTACTGAAAAAATTTGCTAATGGATTCTTGTCCTAACTTTAGTTTAGGACTTAGTCAGTTAGATGTACCTGTTGGGTTTGTTCCTGGTACATTTGATTTTGAAGAACCCGATTTCTTAGATAATCGTTCAAAGCATCGAAACGATCCCACAACAATGAAGAAATTGAAGGAAGCGGCCACTTTCAAATCAAAGAAATCAACTTCAAAAACGGCAAGTAAGAAGAAGTTTGATGATTCCGGTAGACCACGTCTTCCGAAGGTATTGATAAAACATTATACTTTACTTATACATTTGATGTTTTTATTACGTATAAGAGGCATTTGAATCTGGGTGTGTTATTATACATTTATGAAATTTTTGTTATGTATAATGTTGGATTATACATTCTGACAACATTACATGTCATATATGTTTAAGGTGAATTGTTTAATCTGACATTATACATTGTATATACTTGATTATTAATATATACAATGTATAATCTGACATTATAGATTGTTTAAGGTGAATGCATGTTTAATCTGACATTATACATTGTACATTATACATATATGTTTAGTGAGGTATTCTTAATGTATAAAGTGACATTATACATCTGCTAATGACATTGAATTTATGAAGTGACATTGAATTTAGTGAGGTTTTCATAATGTATAAAGTGACATTATACATCTGAATAACTGATATGTCTTTCATGTATATAATGTGAACTATTATAGTATTATACATTGCTTATACATTCCATTATACATTGCTTTCCATACTCTTATTATACATAACAGGCATTTTATGGTTTAGTTGATGTTATACATTTATTGAGGTTTCATAATGTATAAAGTGACATTATACATCTGCTAATGACATTGAATTTATGAAGTGATATTGAATTTAGTGAGGTTTTCATAATGTATAAAGTGACATTATACATCTGAATAACTGATATGTTATACATGTTTTTAATGTGAACTATTCTAGTATGCAACATTATACATTATTGCATCTAGAAAATGTGTAACTTTTTATGCAATTATTGTATTTTTTTCAGGGCATGAAATATCGTATGGATAAAGTCCTGGAGCACTCTTTGCATATTTTGAGCTTATGCAACCGTGGTTTTGCTGGAGACATAAAGTCTTATTTTGAAGAAGATGTTTTGGGAGCATTTAGAAATACGTTATTTGAGATTTTTCTTGACCTTCCGCAGTGCAACTGGATTGGGCAGATTTCAAAATGTCTCCTTATGCTAGAAATCCAACAAGAAATTAAGGACGAGATATATGTGTGTGTGCAGGGAAAGATTTTGAAATTTACCATGCTTGAATTTGTCATTATCACCAGCCTGAAATGCACCGGTGATATTGATGAGTTTATGTATACTTCATCATCAAAATCCCCTTTGATGTCGAAGTATTTTCCTGAATCTGGAGGTGGTATAACTAGGTCAAAACTGATAACACATGTGAAGATGGGAAATTTTGAGAACTCTGAAGATGCTTTGAACCTTGCGATATTATATTTTATTCATACATTCATGTTATCTCAGCATAAAGAAGCACCAATCAGTGTAACTCACTTCCAAATGGTCGAGGATGGTCGCTACATACACTTTCCATGGGGAAAGATAACTTTTGAAAAGTTGATCAACTCATGGCGGTAGGATTTTAGAGTCGCAAAGCAGTTATATTCTTTGGGTGGAATACCCCACGCTCTAAATGTCTGGACTTTTTAGTATTGCTCTGCGTTAGATTAAAAAATTGCTTTGCAATATGGAAACATCATCCCAAGAATACTTAACTGGTCTGTTGAGTGTACAAGGCCTAAGTACGAATCTTTAATGTCTGACATGTTCAGTAAGGTAATTGTATAACATGTTAAATATTTTTATTTTATACTCACTTTTTCAAAGTTCTAATATTTTATTTTAAAATAATTCTTTTCGGTGTTCTTTCAAGAATTTACAGCCTACAAATGAAGAAGTTCGTACTTTAGATTTGTCTTTCTCTGAGGATTTTGTGGTTTTTGATCCAATATCTGCTGCTTCCACTTCTGTTGCTGCAAAAATACAAACGGCGGCGATGAAGATCAATCGCGTGTTGTCACTGGAGATGACGACTATGATGATTTCATCACTGGACCTACTCAGGAATTTCTAAGAAAGGCTCGTTTGGCTAAACCTGTATCAACTGAACAACTATCCAAAAGAAGAAAAACAGTTATGTTTCAGAAAGTTAGTCCAGTTGCGACAGATGGACAAAAATCAACAAGTTCTCATTCAGTACGTCGTGTGTCGGGTATGTTTTCTAAAAAATAATAACAATTAATAGATAAACTATAAATTCGTGTGTCTGATTTTGATCATTGTCATTAGTAGAAATTGGTGTTTCCACTGATCACGAACAACTCAAGTCTGTTCCTTCGTTTTCCTTTACGCCTGAAGGACTTCTAAGTCTAATTTAGATATGGAGCATATAAAAAGTTACATCAAAACATATGTAATTTAATTTTCTTATTCAGAAATTTTAATTTAAAAAAACATTATTTGTTTCTAATATCTTATTGTTTATCTGTACGTTATAAGGTGAATGGAAAAATTGCTGAGCTGAAAACACTAATCTCCAATATATCTACTAAGGTTGTTAAATCATTGAAGAAAGAAGAGAATAAAGAATCTCTGGTATAAAATAATTGTTTCGTCAAATTTTTAATACTTTGAATAAATACTCATACATTAGTATTATTCATGAAATATAGGAAGAGAAAATTATTCATCAACAAGAAGGTGCAGAAGATGGATCAAAAATAAATGACAGTGTTCATAAGACTGATTTGTCGGTAATGTTAATCTAAATTAAATTGGCATGTTACGATAAATCTGAATATCTCCAACATCTTAACCTATTTTTGTTGGGTTCTTATACAGCATAAAGATGAGTGCACGGGATCAGTCATTCACATAACAAATGATGACCAACAGTACTTGAACCTTTGAAAATAGAGATCCAAGATTGTGTCCACATTCATACTGAATGTCCAACAATAGCTGAGGTTTAATTCGATCAGAAGTTATATATATGATATGTATAGATATGGTTATACAATGTAGATATGAACCCATTAAAAAAATTTCATTCGTCATTATATAAATTTGATTAAATGTACAGACATCTACTTGTCAATTTTTGTAGGATGAGCATATGAATGATCAAGAAGAGGGACATGAAGAAGAATGAAAAAACACGCACATTACTGAAATGGAAGATATATTAGTACATTTTTTGTCTATCATGTTGTTTTATTTTTGGATCCATAATAATATTTTAAATCGATTACTTGTAGGATGTTACAGTATTACTACACATACATTTAAATGTATATTGATGTGTTATACATTATTAATACTAGCAGTACATTACAGAAAATGAATGTTTTTTTATTTAAAGAATGTGTGAGCTTTGTTATACATTCATTTAAATGTATAACATTATGTTATACATTAAATCCCCATATAACAAATACATATGCATTTGTTATACATATCAATTCAAAATCACTAGTCCATATTTTTTTCATTCAACAACGTATCACTTTGACTAAATTTTTTTATAAATAAAACTTGTTACTGAATGTAGGATGAGCATAATGATGCAATAGAAGCAGGTTGTACTGAAGATCTGACCATAAATCAAAGCCCTCACATGAAGCATTTAGAGGTATTTTTTGGTTGTTCGTATTGTTTATTAACTCAAAACTTACATGCTTCTACATTCACATCCATGCAGATTAGATATCAAATTCTATAAACAGGTTTTCATTCACCATTATATGGATTTTCAAATTAGTATTACAAATTTATTTTCTCTAGCACTGTCTTACTTTGAATAATTTGTATTGTAATACTATTATAGTGTGATACTGTCTCAGATTCATTATACATTCAATTGAATTTATAAAATTACGTTATACATTAACATGACTTTTATACATGATGATTGTGACTGAATGTAGGATGAGCATAATGATGCAAAAAAAACAGATTGTAATGAAGAACTGAGCAGAGAGCATAACGCTCATATGAAATATTTAGAGGTACATTATTAGTTTGTCATGTTGTTTATCAACTCAAAACTTACATTCTTATACATTCACTTTCATCCTTAATACATATCAAATTATGTAAACATTTTTTCGTTCATCATTAACTTTTAAAATTACTTTTACAAATTTTTATCCTTTAGAACTACGTTTTACTTTTAATAAATGTGTTCCGACATGCTACTTAACTCTTAATTTAGGATATGCTTATTTCCAATAAAGAGGAAGCTATTATCAAAGATTTGGGAAAACAACATACTCCTGTTTTAAATTTTTTTCTGTTTTAATACTGCTGATTTAACACTTCAAGTCTAAAAACATAAACTTATGACATAGTACAGTCCTTTATACATTTGTGATACGTATAGATATATGACATATTTATTTTATTACATAATGATTTTACTTAAAATAGGATGAGCATATTTCCACAAACGAATCATTTTGTGCTGATGAATTGAACAAACATCATAGAACTGATGTGATAGATTTGCAGGTATTTTTTTTACAGTTCAAATTTTGTTTTTAAACAAACAAAACAATCCACATAAATGTCGCTACTGTTTAGGTATCACTAACGTTAAACATTAATATGTTTGATTTTACACATAACACATCAATCTTTAATCTGTAGGATGATGTGAATGTCACACTAACGGAGTTTGATCAAGATGCTTTAGACACACTAATAATTGAATTGTCAACACCTTTGCATACAAAAAAAATTCGATGTTGTTACACCAAATTTAGTGACGGAAAGCTAGTGGTCACTTCCAGATAGTCAGTTTTCACTAGACTTTCCTGATGCACAAGTAAGGAAGCTTGAAGTAGCAAAATCTCGTGAAGTAAAACATAAATCACCTGTTAAAAGAGACAGAAAAAAGTCAAAGATTTTTAGGTCACCATACATCACAAAATTTGGATCGAGCTCTAAAGATGAAGGCAGTTCTGATAACAAAGAGAAACAAAGGTATGCTTTTGATGGTTGTACCATTTATGAAGACATGCCTAATCAATTGATCAGCGATTATTCACAGTGGCTTGAACTTGAGTTACTGAAATATCATGCATCAAAGTAAGTTATTTAGAAAGTTTACTAAATTACTGAATTTAGTACATAAGAATAAACCTTGGTGAAGTCTAATGCTTGTTTATGTTACAGGAAACAAACAGACAATCACTATCTAAAAAATGTGTCAGGATCAGGTTATCCTCTATTGGACTTTATTGTTGCACAAGCACTCTCAAAAAATTGGTTCTACTTGATGACGCAACCCAAAATGTGTTGGAATAATGAGGTAAATTAAACTCAACTATATCATGATTCTTTAAACTTTTACTAAAAATATTCTAATTATTACAAAATACATAAAATCTATTGTATTATTACGTGTCATACATATGGTGTTATGTACAATCACTTATTATACATTTAATTGTAATAGCTCATACATTGATGTACTTTGTTGAAAACATAATAATAACGAAAATATATGACTTCGAATTTATTTTATGACACAATTTAATACATGTGGTAAGACATATAATCACATTTAGTACATGTTATGTTAATACATCATACATTATGTTAATACATCATACATTATTGTCATTTATCAATACATAATAACAACTAAAAATTATGCATTAGTATCTGTTGTATAATTAAAATACATAATACATATAATCTATTGTATAGTTACATATCGTACATGTGGTGTAATGTATAATCACATTTAAAACAATGACATGTAACATATCATACATTCCTGTTCTTTGTTGCAAAATAATAATAACAAAAATATTTTACTACGATTTAATTTTATGACTACTAATTATACATGTAGTATTACATATAATCAGATTTTATACATGTTTTGTTAATATATCATACACTAATTTATATTCCCAATACATACTAATAACTCAAACATATACATTAGCATCTGTTGTATGAATAAATATCATACATGTTATGGACTATATAATCGCATTATAGATGTAATGGAAACATGTCATTCATTCAACTTCTTACGCAATACATAGTAATAGCGTCTTAATATGCAGTTTTCTTTCAGTGCTTAACATAACCTAACCATTTCTACATGCAGCACTTAGATGTGATATTCTACCATTTGAGAAAAAAATCGAAGTTGCAGCAGTGTGATCCATATAGATATACGACAACCAACTGCTTCTTCAAAACATATATGGAAAAAACATACGAACGCTATTTTCCAGAAGTTAAAACAAATCACATATCCATGTAAGAAGACTATGCAGAATCTGTTGCTTGTGCTTCTAATGAAATCGCTATAACAAATATAATTAATGGATTCTGTATTCCTGAGGGTTTACCATGGAATTTGGTTGATGAGGTATATGTTCCTGCTAACTGTGGAAAAGAATATCACTGGGTATTGGTTGTAATTGTGTTAAAGGAGAGAACAATACGCGTGTATGACTCATTGTCAAGCAAAAAGAAAAGTGAACCACCAACTGAAATAAGAAAGTTAGCAGCCATGCTGCCTACTTACTTGTCGGACAGTGTTTTTTTTAAAAAGACTGAAAGAGTTGACTGGTCAACACTTAAAGCATACGAAGGGAAGCTTGGTCTACGAAATGGTGAGATAAGTCACAACCCATTGAATACGTCCAAAACATTCCACAGTAAGCGTCTGATAGTTTGTAAGTGTCTCTTACTTTTTAAATTTTCACATGTATAATCATGGTAAATTACTATACTTATCGATCTTTCATTTTATTAAAAATTCAGTGACTGCGGGGTATTTGTGGCTACATATGCAGAAATATTGAGTGAAGGGCAACAAGTTCCTTCATGTGAGTTTGAAGTTGTTAGTCAAGGTGCACGTTATGTTTCGTTACTATGGCATTACGGAGTGACGAAGATAGAAAAATGTTATACGAGTGATGATGATCCTCCTCGTCCAAAGAATACTTTTCTCCAATCACCTGATGAAAGTGCAATTGTTACTTTGGAGTAGCTCATTCTTAAAAATATTTTAATTGTTTTTTTTGTTGTTTCTGTTAAATAGTTATATACAGTAATGTTTTTTGGAATGTTGGGTTTTAGGCAACATTATATGGATGGAAGTTATTGGTTCTAATACATTTACATTTACATTTACATAAACTCTTTTCTACTTATTCTATCCTGTTTGTTAATTACCCATTTAACCTAACTTAATATTAAAAAGACTGTATAACAACATTTTACATATGTAAAATGTCACATGCGTATAATGAATTAAATATATGTAAAACATTGTTTTTTTTTCCGACATTAAAGAAGTAAATGTTATATTATGAGTTAATTATACATTGAACAGGTATCAATTTATTTTTAAGAAATTCAGTAGACAACATCATACATGTTGAAACATCTCATTGCTTAATTGAAAACAGCTTCGTATTCAATTTTTTTTTAGAAAAATAACAATACATCGTAAATTGTAAACAAACTTAATGTATCAACATTTATACATAATACTAATAACAAAACAAAAATATTTTTACTCTCATACATAGATCTTAATGTATAATCCATAATCCTCACACAAATTCGTTTGATTCATATAATTATTAGTTGTTATGCTTTTAAAAAACATTTACTTAAAAGTCATACATGTTGTCAACGTATAATATCATACATGTTAAATATATTATACATTAAGATTACATATTACTACGCTGCAATAATAAGCAGTAAAGTCATAAACTGTAATAATTTAAAACTGTGTGATATTGTTTCCAAAATATCAAAAATTCAGTCATAATTAAAAAGCACATAACAAATAAAAACATACAATAAACTTCAACAAGCAAATAAATAAAAAATAAAAAACAATTGACGTTCTGTAGTTATATCCAAACAATCACTTAGCATTTAGAACAACAAACTAAAATCTTCAACTTTCTTTTGGGAAGAAACCGCATGTCCTACGGTTGTGGCCTGCACGCTCGCATTTACCGCAATGGCTTGAACTTGTAAGTGATTTACTAGATTTCAAATGTCTTCCTTTTTTTGACCTCCCGGGAGGTCTTCTGTATTTGGGTGGCAAGACTTCATCTGCATCAACAAAATCTGGTTCAATCCAATCTTTCATATCTGGCATAGGAATAATAGGGAGTTCATACGTCTTGAACAGTAACGCCCATACTCTTTTACATCTATAGTTATACTCTTCAAAACCACAATTGCGTGTGCAAATGAAATTTCATCAATTTGATACCGACAATAGCTACACGTGCCACGCTCAATATCAATAATGTACCTCCTTCCTGATTCATACACACAGTACAGATAACTACCAGCTGCCTTAACCTGTCATCAATGATTAATTTTATACATTTAACAATATAAAAATTAATAACAAATAAAAAGTAGATTCAACTATCAGAATACATACCGTCATCCACAACGATTTAACCCCATTATCAGTTAGTATTTCTTGAAATCTTCTCCCAAGCGTTGTGTTTGTATAAGATGCAATTTCACTGTTCTTACAATTCCATGCAGAAAATAGAATCCTCACTTCTTCAAGGAAACCTAAAATAGGAAGTACTCTAACCTCTACCAAACAACCGTTAATACATTCAGCTATATTAGAGGTCATCATTCTACCTCTATTAACAGGAGCGTGACATCGAGACCATTTCTCATAGCCAGCTTCTTTCAAATATTCCTTAACCCTTGGATCAACCTTTCCAATCTTTGACATAATGTAATCAAAATCTTCTTTTCTATACGCTTTAGCCATGGAATAATAAAGGTCACTAAGTCTGTCTTTGTTTTTTCTAAAATATTTACAAACATTTTTTCATACATGCCAAATACAAGCAAGATGGGGGACATTAGGATAAACAATGCTCACACCTTTAATGATACTTTCATTACGATCGGATACAACACACATGTTGTCCCGTTCTCCAAATGCTTCTCTAAATTGATGAAAAAATTAAGTCCACAAATTGTCATTTTCGAAATCCACTACACCATAAGCTAATGGAAGAATGCATCCTAAACAAACAAACAAAAAAAAACAGTTCTATAATATATGTACACCATTGCACAGGTCTGTAATTATTTTACACTTAGCTAATACATGACATCATACAGGTTGTCCCACCAGTATCACTATGTTGAAATCAAATAAAATATATAACTCCACACATTTTAATAACGCATAACAGTACATCATACATCGTAAACATACTGTTAGGGAATTATATACTAAATGTAAAATATATAATAAAGTATGAATATTTTACAACATCATACATACACCATTGAGTATAATAGATAATCATACACATAGCACAAAAAACAAAATCTACTTACATTTTACTCGTTCAATTTTAAAATGAAAATGAAGTTTCTAACGTTGTTTAAAATAGAAACTAGCATCTACTTTATAGAAAACATCAAAAACACAAAATAAAAGGCGTATATTGGTATTTTATGTACGCATTAAACAAGTCCAATTTTTATTATACATATTAGAGCAACATATAATTTGCTAGGATGCATGCACAATGCTGAAATACCAAATGTAAATACTTCAAAGTATAATACCTGCACCATCAAGAGTACTCGCCGATACAAACGTTCCTTGATATGGCCCGCTTAAATGTGCACCTTCTACAACTACTACTGGACGACAAAATTCGAACCCCCTTATCATGGGATGTAAGGCAATAAACAAGTATTTAAACTCGTTATCTAATGCCTTATGCATCCGAATGTATGATCCAGGATATACCTGGTTCAACATATATATATATAATGGGGCATTTTTCGATATCCATCAGCTGGTCCATCTCTAAGGATCGCAATTGCCTTTTCTTTTGTCCACCAAGCCATCATGTAGTTAATATCAACACCGTATACGACCTTCATCTCTTCAATTATGTCCGTCGGTGTGTGTATTCTCTTGTAATTAATTAATTTTGGTGTAGTAAACTCAGTGACAAAAGCTGTTGTCGCAACCAAATTATTCAGAACTCTATCACTCAAGCTGCAACTATGTTCCGAATCAAATGTCTTTATCACAAAGATTTTCGAATGATTCATCGAATACGCCTTCAGGACCCATTTACAATCTTTGACACGACAATGTAACACATAGCTGCAAATACATTTTAAAACATGTTGTCCATTTAATCACATACATATAAAATCTTTAATTTAAATAAGAAAATCATAACTAAATTGTTACAGTTTTATTATACATTCGCATGCATGTATGATGGAATATTATACATAATAAATGTAACTCTTTTTTATGCAAACAGCAAAGTCAGAAATTACAGTCAATAATAAAACTCGTTTAACAAATGCTACAACACAACAACATCCTTCACAACATCTACAAATAAAAATTAATAATTTATTTCATACCTTTGTTTATCAGATCGTTTAGTAAAGGTGTTAAATTCATTCGACATCGCATATTTCGCCATAACCGATACCAAATTTTGCTTATCCTTATAAAGTTGGTTCACTTTTATTTCAGTGTTCTTGCAATCAGTAGTAAAATTATTAACTTCAAGTTCTGGAACGTATAATGAATACTAAGTCTGCGTTTCAACAACAGTTAACGCAACCGAATCAGATTCACTACCTTCAATACACATTACAGCCCCAGTTTCTCTATCAAACTCGATATCCTTAATCGATTTGTTGGAAGTTGTTATACATAGCGGAAAACTTATAAGCCCAGAACACTGTTTCTTCAACTCAATATAAACCTTGACTCCATTATCATTTCTTATGATAATTAACGAAGAATTACCATCAACAATATATTTTACTTCAATTTTTTTCGAACATCATCAATACCCAATTCCGTCGCGATTGTCGCAACCAATTTCGCAAAGTTAATACTTTCAAAAACAACAATAACATCACTTTTGTATGCTTTAAAACTTATTTCCGTCTCCCATACACCTGAATGACACAACAATATTGGGATGTTCATATTTTTTCTCACAAGAACGTACGAGCAAAAAAAAATTTTACACAGAAAAGTAAATCAGAAAAGAAGACAATTAAATGTAATGTTTAAAATTTTTTGTTTTTGAAATTCAAATTTCAGTTACTATTTTAACTGATACAATAATTAACATCAAGTAATTAAATAACGTAATTTAAGGAATAGGGATACATTTACTGATTCCTTATCCCTTAATTTTAAGTAAATCAGATTTATCATATATTCAATGAATTAATAACAATCAATCGAATGTATAACAATATTTTGGATACAAGGGAGAGAGAAAACCTCAATGAAAAATTATATAAATAGTTTCACTTTTGTGGTATATATATATATATATATATATGTTGTTTAGCCTATAATATTTCCCACAAATAAAAAGAGAACCTTTGCCAAACAAAATCGGCTGAATAAAAGTAATTCAAAAAATAAAATAGTAGTGATTGGATTTTACTAGTGTCACTCAATTACAAAATTCAGTTAAACTAGCCGTAAAATTAATGATTTATCCTTAGTTAGAATAAATAAACATTAATAAAATTAAAAGAAAAAGAAAAGGAATATCTTACTCCTAGGGTTTTTGTCCAAAAGCCCCAAGCACTATCACTGGTCTTGCTCCTCCCACCATTGAATTTTAGCTGATTTTGGTTGCCCATAACTAAAAGGTATTCTCTTGATATAAAAATTGTATCTTTTTTATTTTATTCCCAAAATTTATGTATAATGATTAAATTTTTATTTCAACCTTTAATTTTTAGCATGCAGAACTGGTGTGCACACCATTGTAGCTCAATTTTTATGCATTTAGGTGTACTTTTTTTTTTTTTTTTGAAAAAAGAGCCAAAAATGGGGTAAAGGCAACTCCTTTGTAGCAAGAAATGTTCTTGAGTGGACCCAAGGATGTGGTTTAGTGGTTCAATGAAGTTTGGTTACAGGTGTTGCCAACAGATACAAATATTAGGTGATTGTTTCCCATTTGTTTTACCCTTATCTGGTGGGAGGTGTCAGGTCCCGTGGAATTAGTTGAGGCCCGCCGACATCACAGTCAAAAAAAAGAAATTTTCTTGAGTGGAGTATTTAATTTGAAGTTTTCTTGGGTTTTTGAGTTTCTTTTCTTTAGCTTATATATATATTGTGTTAATATGTGAGAAGTTGAGATTGTTTCTGAGCTCAAAAATTTGTTTTGCTGACTGTTTCTTGTTTCTTTTTGATTGCTATTGTAGGCTCTGGTTTTTTGTTTATCTGAAAGATAATTTATCTCCTCTTATTTATTTCAGTAGCAGGTTTTGGCAATGGCTACATCTGCTTGGGACATTACTGCAACAGAATTCTTACAGGTATTATCATATGATCATTTCTGGTTCTTTTTTAATTCCAGATTGTGTTGTGTCTAATGATGTTGAGAAAATTGTTTAACTCTGATTTGTTTTGTATTGTAGGGTTTTCATAGACAAAAGTTAGCATTACCTAGACATTCTAGTAGGCAGACAAATCTTTTGCTTTGGGGTACACTTCCAAGACAGAGCCCTATTTGTTATTCACATAAAAAATTGAGACTCAGGTCCCATATTCCGGCGAAGATTAGAGCTGTCGTTTCGGGGAATGTCAGTAGCGTGGTAGATGAAGATTCAGGCAAAGTTCAGGAGGTTGCTGAAAAGGTGATACATTTATATCGTGTTCCGTTTCTACAAGACAGTGCCACAGCTGAGCTTCTCAAGTTGGTTCAGGCAAAGATTTCTAATCAAATAGTTGGCTTGAAAACTGAACAATGCTTCAACATTGGACTCAAATCAGATCTTTCAAGTGAAAAAATTTCTGTGCTTAAATGGGTTTTAGGAGAAACTTATGAACCTGAGAGCTTGGGAAGTGAGAGTTTCCTTGACAGGGAGCAGAGGAAGCTTCAAGATGCATATATCATTGAAGTTGGTCCACGATTATCTTTCACTACGGCGTGGTCTGCTAATGCAGTCTCAATTTTCCAAGCATGTGGGCTAACTGAGATAAATAGAATGGAGCGCTCTAGGAGATACTTATTATATGTCAATGGGTCACTTCTTGATAGTCAAATAAACGAGTTTGCTTCAATGGTTCATGATCGAATGACAGAGTGTATTTATGCTGAGAAGCTGACTTCTTTCAAGACAAGCATAGTTCCAGAGGAGGTTCGATATATACCCGTTATGGAAAGGGGTCGCAAGGCACTGGAGGAAATTAATGAGGAAATGGGATTGGCCTTTGATGAGCAAGACTTACAGTACTACACCAAACTTTTCAGGGATGACATTAAGCGAAACCCGACAAATGTGGAACTATTTGATATTGCTCAATCTAATAGTGAACATAGTAGGCACTGGTTCTTTACTGGGAATCTTGTTATAGATGGTCAACCTGTGGATAAGACTCTTATGCAGATAGTCAAAAGCACTTTGCTAGCAAATCCAAACAATTCAGTTATTGGATTCAAAGATAATTCCAGTGCTATCAAGGGGTTTCCAGTGAAGCAATTGCGGCCTATTCAGCCTGGTTCGACATGCCCCTTGGACACGGTTACTACTGACCTTGATGTCTTGTTTACAGCGGAAACCCATAATTTCCCTTGTGCTGTGGCACCTTATCCTGGTGCCGAGACAGGTGCAGGAGGCCGTATCCGGGATACCCATGCTACCGGAAGGGGTTCTTTTGTTGTTGCATCTACGGCTGGATATTGTGTTGGAAATCTTAATATTGAGGGGTCATATGCTCCCTGGGAAGATCCTTCTTTCGCATACCCAACAAACTTGGCATCACCATTACAGATTCTTATTGATGCTAGCAATGGAGCATCAGACTATGGGAATAAATTTGGGGAGCCCATGATCCAGGGTTATACCCGAACTTTTGGAATGAGACTTCCAAGTGGTGAGAGGAGGGAATGGTTGAAGCCAATCATGTTTAGTGCTGGCATTGGGCAAATAGATCATCTTCACATATCAAAGGGAGAACCGGAGATTGGTATGTTGGTAGTTAAGATAGGAGGACCAGCATATCGTATTGGAATGGGAGGTGGTGCTGCATCCAGCATGGTCAGTGGACAGAATGATGCGGAGCTTGACTTCAATGCCGTGCAGCGTGGAGATGCTGAGATGGCACAGAAGTTATATCGAGTTGTTCGTGCTTGCATTGAAATGGGTGACAACAACCCCATCATAAGCATTCATGATCAGGGTGCTGGTGGAAACTGCAATGTCGTGAAGGAGATAATACACCCACAGGGTGCCAAAATTGATATACGGGCAATTGTTGTTGGTGATCACACAATGTCTGTTCTGGAAATTTGGGGTGCAGAATATCAGGAGCAAGATGCCATACTGGTGAAGCCTGAAAGCCGCGGTCTTTTGGAAGCTATCTGTTCAAGGGAAAGACTTTCAATGGCTGTTATTGGAACAATTAATGGTGAGGGGCGTATTGTTCTGGTGGATAGTGTGGCAACTGAAAAATGCAAGTCTAGTGGACTGCGTCCTCCTCCACCTGCAGTGGATCTTGAGCTTGAGAAGGTGCTTGGCGATATGCCTAAAAAGACATTTGAATTCAGTCGCATGAACAATTTGCGTGAACCACTTGATATTGCTCCTGCAATAACAGTTTTAGATTCATTGAAGAGGGTCCTGAGGCTTCCTTCTGTTTGTTCGAAAAGGTTCTTGACCACTAAAGTTGACAGGTGTGTCACCGGTCTTGTGGCACAGCAGCAAACTGTGGGTCCCTTGCAGATTACTCTTGCTGATGTGGCTGTTATAGCTCAAACTTATACAGACTTGACTGGAGGTGCATGCTCAATTGGAGAGCAACCAATAAAAGGTCTCTTGGATCCAAAAGCAATGGCACGGCTGGCTGTCGGAGAAGCACTCACAAATCTTGTTTGGGCGAAAGTTACATCTCTTTCTGATATTAAAGCAAGTGGGAATTGGATGTATGCTGCAAAACTAGACGGTGAAGGAGCTGCAATGTATGATGCCGCTATTGCTCTTTCTAAAGCTATGATTGAACTTGGGATTGCTATTGATGGGGGGAAAGATAGTCTTTCCATGGCAGCCCACTCATCAGGGGAAGTTGTTAAAGCGCCAGGGAATCTAGTCATCAGTACGTATGTGACGTGTCCTGATATAACAAAGACAGTTACGCCTGACTTGAAGCTTGGAGATGATGGTGTGCTGCTTCATATTGACTTGGCCAGAGGAAAACGACGACTTGGTGGATCTGCTCTTGCACAGGTGTTTGATCAAATTGGGGATGAAAGTCCTGATTTGGATGACGTCTCTTATCTTAAAATTGTTTTTAATGAGGTTCAGAATCTAATCTCTGATGAGCTTATCTCCGCGGGTCATGATATCAGTGATGGGGGACTCATAGTGAATGCCCTTGAAATGGCATTCGCAGGGAATTGTGGCATTCGCTTGGATTTAAGCGCTTCTGGGAGTACTATACTCCAAACACTTTTTGCGGAGGAGCTTGGCCTTCTTATTGAAGTTAGCAGGAAAAATGTGGATTTAGTTCAGGAAAAGCTCCGCCATGGTGGTGTTTCTGCTGATATAATTGGTCAAGTTATTTCATCTGCGATAGTTGAATTGAAGGTTGATGGGGTTACACATTTGGATGAGGAAACTTCGGTGCTCAGGGATATGTGGGAAGAGACTAGCTTTCAACTGGAAAAGTTCCAAAGACTGGATTCATGTGTAGAACTAGAAAAAGAAGGATTAAAAAGCCGGCATGAACCATCCTGGAAACTCTCTTTCACGCCAAAAGTTACTGATGATAAGTATATGACTGCCATTTCAAAGCCCAAGGTTGCAGTTATCCGGGAGGAAGGCAGCAACGGTGATAGAGAAATGTCTGCAGCTTTTTATGCTGCTGGATTCGAACCATGGGATGTTGCAATGTCAGACCTTCTCAATGGAGTCATAACGCTGGATGAATTTAGAGGAATTGTGTTTGTTGGAGGTTTTAGTTATGCTGATGTACTTGATTCTGCCAAAGGTTGGGGAGCATCCATTCGCTTTAATCAGCCTCTTTTAAACCAATTTCAGGCATTTTATAACCGTCCAGACACTTTCAGCCTCGGAGTTTGCAATGGGTGCCAACTAATGGCTCTATTGGGTTGGGTGCCAGGTCCTCAAGTGGGAGGTGTTTTTGGTGCTGGAGGGGACCGATCACAGCCGAGGTTTATACATAATGAGTCTGGAAGGTTTGAATGCCGGTTCACTAGTGTGACAATAGAAGAAACACCAGCCATAATGTTCAAAGGTATGGGAGGTAGTACACTAGGTGTTTGGGCTGCTCATGGTGAAGGAAGAGCTTATTTCCCTGAGGATAGTATTTTCAATCATATTCTTGGCTCGAATCTGGCGCCAGTGAAATATTGTGATGATGATGGCACACCAACAGATGTATATCCTTTCAATCCTAATGGTTCTCCCTTGGGTGTGGCTGCAATTTGTTCCCCAGATGGAAGACATCTCGCGATGATGCCTCATCCAGAACGATGTTTCTTGATGTGGCAGTACCCATGGTATCCTAAAACTTGGGATGTGGAAAAGAAAGGCCCGAGCCCCTGGTTGCGCATGTTTCAGAATGCCAGAGAATGGTGCTCATAAGGTAACTCATTTAACTAACTTCATCATGAACCCTTTGTCTCATCTATCTATTCGTGTTGGTGCATAAACTCATGTTCTTATCAAATGTACAGATGTTCCATATTGTGGTTCACAAACAACATAGAAGTTAAAAAGGCAAAGATTGGACGGAAGCGGCACAGTTTAATTGTCAGCACTGAAGGACTAGTTCTAACGCCAAGAAGTTTGATGAATCAAACTCTTAACTGAAACTACAGGCACAATTCCTTTATAAATCTTTGTTTGTGCGAAAGTATGAATTTGTTGAAATTAAAGGACTGGAAAGAGAGTTATGTAGTGGCACCGAATACTTCTTAAAAGTTCACTACTCCATAAGAAGTATTCTTCTTCTTTGTTGTGCTTAGTAATTAAACGACTGTGGCTTTTCAGTAAACTTTAGTAACTAATGCACGTAACTAGAACAATTCTGCTGTTTTTTATTCAACTTTAGCATCAGAACCACATGGCTCCATTGACACTATATGGTTAAGCCATTAAATTTGCCCGTCTTTTTAATATGCACAGACTCACTCAATCATTTATTCTTGTCCTGAGGGAATTTTAGTAGCTCAACTTGGCTAACTTCTTGGTGATTGGTGAGAGTTAGATTTCCCACGTTGTAATCAGTTGCAAATACTCCTATCAATATATAAGTCAATTTTCCTGTCTTAATCTACAGCTGCAAAGTCAATTTTATGTCTTAAACCTACAATTGCAAACACTACACTTGTTCAAATACATCCAAATTATTTCCTTACTGGTGATTCATTTTTATCACGGTGTTCCCTGCATGATTGGCCCAATGGAGCTGAAAGAAAAAAACATTGTTTTCCCGCCCGTACGTAGTTAAAGTGCTTTTATAGTAACACATTACCTACCAGAAAAATTGTCTTAACGTAACCACACCTACCACTTTCATCATTTTAAACTATAGTTTAAAAATCTTCGCAGTTTTTCATGTGTCTCACGTGTTGAGTTATTGGGATTCTCGTACGTCGTCTTAAGTTTTGTACTCTGTAACTAAATTTTTATGTCATGGAATGGAAAATCTTGATAATAAGATACATTAAGTGCCACAATAGAAAAATAAGATAGGATAGCGAAATAATTATACATAGTTGCCTCATTTAGCCATGAAAAATATTTGTCTTTTTCGATTTTATTCAAAAAATGATGTTTGATCATAAAAACTTCACATACAACTTGAAGTTGTATTTGTAAAAGTGAAAACAAAACTTCAAAATCTACTAAAGCTATAAAACAATGAGACTAGGACTAGAATGATCACACAACAACTGGTTAAAAATGGGAAGCAAACTGAGACCTTCTATCTTCCTTCTTCTTTTCCCATTTTTCTTGATCTTTGCTGCATTATCATCTCAAGTTTCTGCTTTTACTACTGATTTTCCAGTACTAGACAGACCAACTGAGCCTCTTTCACATGAAAAAGTATCCCAACTTTTTCAAGAATGGAAACAGCAGCATGGGAAAGTTTACAAGAATGAGAAAGAGGACGAAATGAGGTTGGAGAATTTTAAAGGGAATGTGAGGTATATAGTGGAAAAGAATTCAAAGAGGAAATCAGATTCAGACCATTTGGTTGGTTTGACCAAATTTGCTGATATGAGTAATGAAGAGTTCATCCAAGTTCATACATCAAAGATAAAGATACCCTTTGACAAGAAAAAGACTATTCAGATGAAGAATGTGGAGAAAAAGATCACAACTATAGCTTCTTGTGATGTTCCTCTTTCAAAGGATTGGAGGAAACATGGGGCTGTCACTGAGGTCAAGGACCAAGGACAATGTGGTAACTTTACTTATCTTCTCTTACCATTGCCGGTTCATGTTTGCAATAGTTTGTTTTTAGTAGATTTTTCAGTGGACAGGATAATGGTATAATGTTCTTGTATAGCTCATAAGGGTGCATCCATTCTCACTTTTGATTTCGTGACATTGTAGTGATATCTGAAAGATGTGTTGCTGACTCTGTCAAATTTTTGTTATGCCTCTTTAACACAAAAAGGCAAGACAAATATAGTGAATACAAGCTTATAAGCCTGACTACGATCCACAAAAAATCACTACTTTTACTCTGTTCTGTAGATGTGTACATTGCTAGATCTTGTATTTAGGCATATCTTCTTGCATTTTATGTACATCTGTGATGTTGGTTTACACTACATACATGTTTTATTCTAGGCAGCCTTATGTGCATTATTATTATTTTATGTTTCCTTAACTAAGCACTACAAAATCCAAATAAACGGAATTGAATTAGTTGAATCTGCAAATTGGTCTAACCTACAGTCCTACTAGGACTTTTTGTTGGCTCATATCAAAAGGGAGCAATAAGAAGACATATGACTTATGTACATCGCTGGAGTGATATATTTGATGTATGCAAAACTTTTGCAGGAGCTTGCTGGGCATTCTCGGCATGTGGAGCCATGGAGGGAATAAACACAATAGACGCTGGTGAAGTTATTAGCCTCTCCGAACAAGAACTTATCGATTGTGATAATTCATACAATAATGGCTGTGAAGGTGGACTTATGGACCCTGCTTTTGAGTGGGTGATCAACAATGGCGGCATTGATTCAGCAGGCTGATTATCCATACAATGTCTATTCTGAAGGCTTTTGCAACTACAAAAAGGCATGTGATGATCAATTTCATATCAAGTTTCCCAATACTTTCCATTTTCAGAACTTGATCATTCTTCGAATATTTTCCTCTACAGGTGAACCATAAGGTTGTAACAATTGATGGATACCAAGATGTTCCACAGGAGGAAAGTGCCCTTCTTTGTGCTGTTGCTCAACAACCTGTCAGTGCGGGCATCCACGGTAGCAGCCCTGATTTTCAATTATATAGAGGGGTAACTATTTTCATTACCTCATTATCACATATTTCAATGGTCCCAAAATGATGTGATTGTTATTTCTATTCTTCTGTGGGGGTCAATGCAGGGAATCTATGATAGAGAATGCTCTGGTGATCCAGATGACATATCCCATGCAGTACTAATAGTAGGATATGGTTCTGATGGATATGATGATTATTGGATTATCAAGAACTCATGGGGTACACATTGGGGAATGGAGGGGTATGGATATATAAGAAGAAACACTGATTTGCCATATGGGGTTTGTGCCATTAATTCATTGGCTTCATACCCAACAAAAGAATCATCTTCAACGCCATCTCCTTATCCGTCTCCAGCAGTTACACCACCTCCCCCGCCATCCCCTCTGCCCCCTCCACCGCCTTTTCCAAAACCAAGTGAATGTGGAGACTTCTATTACTGTCCAGAAGATCAAACATGCTGCTGCGAGTTAGAGTTGTTTGGCATATGCTTCATTCAGGGGTGCTGTCCTTACGAGGATGGTGTTTGCTGTGATGGATCAGACTCTTGCTGCCCAATGGACTATCCTGTTTGTGATGTTTATGACGGCCTCTGCTTCAAGGTATGACTTCTCGTCTCACTTTATTAAGGAAAAACATCCAAAACTTGGTTTCCAAATGGTTTCTGAGTAATCTGAAGCCCCATAAATGAGAGAAATGGGCAGCAACTCTTCTACCTCTACAAGGTAGGGGTAAGGTCTGCGGACACTCTAGCTTCCCTAGATCCTACTCGCGGGATTAAACTGGATATGTCGTTGTAGTATGATGCAAAGGAATTTGATGTCACAAATCATAAGCTAGATAACTCTCTAAGATTCTCCTGAATCCATGTTGAGTCACATTAAGTTTACATCAAAATAAATCCATGCAAAAACAGCCAATGAATTTTTTAAAAATTTTTTTTTTGTTATTGGGGCACTAGGTGGTACCATGCTAAACTTGCTGATACCCGGCAAATAGATTAGATTTGTCATCATAAACTAGGTAGTACTAGTAATATTTTTTTATAGATAAAAAGCTTTGAAGAGATATAAAAGGTTGCATAAATTTGCTCAATCATTAGATACCAGCAGAAAGTAGTACAATGATAAGTTGCGAGGAATCTTCACCGTCGATGCTGCATCCGTGTTGGATTCTCCAAAAACACACTAGACATCCATTTACATTTTTGAAGAGTCCAAGCAATATAGGCGCAATACCTAAAATAACTCACTTTGGATAAATCAAAGAGTAAATAATTTTCATCTTGAAATCCAAGGGCCCAACTAACCCACGACTACACCAAATACGTTAAAGAGTAAAGCGCTTTCTACGAAAGATTAAATATTCAATGTGGTAGAAGAAGGATCCCAAGCAAAACAGAAAGAGAAATTAAATGAATCTTTAGAAAGTTAAATATATTTCCCCGTTTTGCAGGATTATGGAGACGAAATTGGAGTGGAATCAAGGAAGAGAAGAATGGCCAAGTACAAGTTACCATGGAGAACTAACGCTGAAGCTACAGAGGAGAAGAGCCAAACTCTGAAATGGAAGAGAAATCATGTTGCTGCAATGCGTTGAAACAAATATTTCGTCATCAAAAAGCACTTGAACTTTGCAAAAATTTTGCTAGTTCAGGTGGTTGACTACTCAATTTTTACTGTCTGCACGCAAAAGGACAAATATAAGTTGAAGAATATTCTCTATTTCATATCATGTGTGATAAATTTATGAATATATAAAAAATAAAAAATTGAAACTTGTGATTTTAAATTAAATGTTTATATAATAGGTTTGTGATTTTAAACCTACCGTATTATATTTAAATATATTTTTGCTCCGTCCCCCTAGTTACAAAACTTCCATCCTTGTTATATTATCTGTGTGTAAATTATATACTCATGCTCAATGTGTGTGGATTGTAGTTCAAGAATTTTTAATATAGCAATATTGGAATTTAGACAAAAGTAAATGATTTTACCAATCACACTTTGAAATCTAGTCCTTTTTTAAGGGTAAAAATTTATAAATCGGGTGAGTGTAAGTTTTATCCTTTTTTAAGGATGGAGGGAGTACTTCCATCAGTCTGGCTGATGTGACACCTCCTACAAATTATGAGGATTGCTATTTATTTTTAAAAAAATGCAAGTATTACTCTCTTTGTTCATTTTTATTAGTCATTTATTTTTAAAATTAATTTTTATTTTTCTTGTTACTTTTGACATATCATTAAATTTTATCTTTTTCGTATTTTATCCTTTAGCATTAAATTTTTTTTTTTTTTTAAACTTCAGGAAAACTCGCAGACGCTATACCCTCTGCCACAGCCTCTTCAAATTATTTTTCAGTAGATATTACTCTCTCCATTTCAAAATAGTTGGCCCTTGTTACTTTACACTCACCTAAAGAAAATATTTATTATAAACTTATTATTTTATTAAAGTAGCCTTATTAATTGGGCAAACAATATAAATTCGGACGGTTTGAAACTTAGTTACATAAAATTTTGATATTTTGCATAATTAATGAAAATCTCAATTTTGGTTCTGTTGAGATACAAAATTAGCTCCTGATATATTTTTTTCGATATTGGGTCTGTCGAGGTACATAATTAGCTCCCGATATATCTAAGGAAGATACATAATTAGTTGAATTTTTGTAATTACTTTATAAGGATGGAGATTGTGTAAATATGGTACGTTAATGTGTATGTTTATGTTATTTTTTCTACCTTTTGAAAATATAAATTTGAGTATATACATTTTCTATAGTCATTTAATGATAAAGATAGTATTAAAAGAAAACAATCCTTCCTCCGTTCCATTTTATGTGTCGTCATTTTTTTTGGTCCGTCCCCAAAAAAAGGTCACCTTTCCTTATTTGGTAACTATTTAGTGGCATCATTCTCATTTTATCTTCACTGGTTCCACTTAATAAGAAAAGACAAATAAAAAGTAAACACTAAAGTAACTTTAAGAAGGACAATTTTGTAAACTTCACATAGTCATCAGTTATTTCTTAAAATCCGTGTCCGATCAAATGGCGACACATAAAATGGAACGTAGGAAGTATAATTCTCTTGATTTTATAAATGAGATAATTAGATTGAAATAAATATTTTTAGCAAGAAGGACAACCAAAATAAAATGAAAAGAATATTAAACTTCAATTAATAGAAATAGTTTGATAATAGTCATGTCAATTATTACTCCCTCCGTCCATTACAACCAAATAAAATGAAAAGAATATTAAACATCAATTAATAGAAATAGTGTGATAACAGTCATGTCAATTATTACTCCCTCCGTCCGATTTTACTGATGACTTTTTGATATGGTACATGTCAATTATTACTCCCTCCGTCCGATTTTACTGATGACTTTTTGATATGGTACACCTATTAACAAATAATAATTGGTAAAGTAATTTTACCATATTACCCTTATTAATTGATATTATTTGGTACTCTCTTTGTTCGATTTTACTTGTCACAATTTGAATTGACACACCGATTCAAAATATCAATTAATAACATGACTGTTTTACTACAGTACCCCTATTAAATGATATTTACATTGTGTTATGGCTGTCAAGTGGGCCGGGCCAACCCGGAACCGACCCGTGCTATATAACCGGGTTGAGGGCCGGTCCGGGTTGGGGTCTAAGTGGGCCGGGCTGGTTCGGGCTCAACATTAAAAAAATCAAAAACCACCCTAACCCGGCCCACTTAACCCAACCCGATCAAACCCAATTAAAAAACCGGTCAAAAATATAAAAAAAAAAAACTTTTTTTTAATATACATTATATATACCCACCTATATACATTATAAATACGTTAAACAATATATATGCACTATATATATAGTATATACTACATTAGAATTTAAAAAATATATACACAATTACACATATATACGCACCATCCAAATATATATGTACTACTTTAAACTTTAAAGTTTAAATAAAATATACTACGATATATATATATATATATATATATATATATATATATATAATTATATACACATGTATACATTAAATATACACGTCTATAGAGGATCTATTCACATACATACACTCTATTCTATGTATATGTAATACTTTAAATGAGATATACTACAATATATATACATTACAATATATATTTGTATAGTTCTATATTAATTTATAAAATATATACACATATATACATTAAATATACACGTCTATAGAAGATCTATTCACATACATACACTCTATTCTATGTATATGTAATACTTTAAATGAGATATACTACAATGTATATACATTGCAATATATATTTGTATAGTTATATACTAATTTATAAAATACATACACATGTATACGTTAAACATACACGTCTATAGAAGATCTATTCACATATATACACTCTATTCTATGTATATGTAATACTTTAACTGAAATATACTATAATATATATACATTACAATATATATTTGTATAGTTATATACTAATTTATAAAGCATATACACATGTATACGTTAAATATACACGTCTATAGAAGATTTATTCTCTTATATACACTTTATTCTATGTATACGCACCATTCAATGTATATATACTACTACTTATAAAATATACTACATTATATATACATTACAATATATATAGATATACTTATATACTAATTTATAAAACATATACACATGTATACGTTAAATATACACTTCTATATAAGATATACACACGTGTATACGCACCATTCAATGTATATATACTACTACTTATAAAATATACTACATTATATATACATTACAATATATATAGATATACTTATATTGTAATTTATAAAACATATACACATGTATACGTTAAATATACACTTCTATAGAAGATATATGCACAAATATACAAAACATATGCTACTTAATATAATAAATTAATAATATTTGGTAGTAAATTAATAATATATTAGAAGTAAGTTTTTAATTTAAAGTAGAAAACTAGAAATTCAATTTAAAATTTTAAATCGTTAAATGAAAAAATATAAAAAGTAAGGACTAAGGAGTGAATGAATTTGGGAAATTTTATTGATTGCAAAATGATCCAAAATTTATAATTTACATGAATGAAAAATCTATAAATTATGCATCATTTTTTCCAACTCATTCATGTTAATATTAATGGGAACTTGCATAGGATAGTCGAAGTCAACGGGGGCAAAACTATGCATTGGACTTGATTCTGCTGAGTTCTCCCGTGAAGTCATAATTTCTTCAAGTTTCAGCTCGTTGCTCGGCTCGGATTCCATTCCTTGGTTTCTTCTTTCCGCTCTAATCCAATCTCTGAGGCAAACTAGAACATTCATTGCATTGCTTCCCAATGAGTGTTGGTTGTCTCCAAGCTGCTATCGTCCCTGACTAAAGGCGCTCTCTGATGCAACGGTTGACATTGGAACATTCAAGATATCTCTAGCTAATCTTGAAAGCACAAGATATTGTGTTTCATTACTCCTCCACCAATCCAACGTGTTGATCCGTCGTCTGTGATCCTCTGGTGCCGTCCGAAGATAATAATTCAGCTCTTCCCGATAATTTGATGTGTAAGTTCTCTCATCAACACTGTTCTAATAATTTAAATCATAAAACGAATCAGAAAAACTACTATGTGCCGGCCTTTTAGAAGATGATGGCTCCTCGGGATGATGAGGAGCGACAGTTGGAGTGATATTTGTAGGTACGGCTAAATCAAATAAATCAGTATAGTGATTATATAATTTTTCTATGTAATCCTTTGCATCAGTCGTAGCCGTCCACAAATCAGGTTGTACTTGTTCAGAATCATGGTTAGTATTTATTTCTAAGTTAGTATAAATAAGAGTACTAAAGTGATACATATTATTATATTTCATGCACGAATTTAGCATAGCACCAACCAAGTAAATAGGGGGAATCGGGAAAAAATATTTTTTTAATTTCGTAAACATGGCGCCAACAGCTTCTTTATAACCTTCTTTATTTTTATATTCTTTTAGCAAACCAGAAATATCGATTATATATGCCAAAATATTACAAACAGTAGGATAATAAGCACCGGAAAATTCAACCATAGCTACATAAAAATTTTCTAAAAACTTAACAAGATCATTAATTACAACCCAATCAGAATTATATAGCATGAAATCAGCAGAATCAGCAAATGAACCGCAATGTTGGTTAAAAGCTAGTGTAATAGGAATTTTATATTTATAACAAGTTTTTAAAAATTCATACGTAGAATTCCATCTAGTATCAATTTCCTCAGGCATCAAAATCGGTGTAAGTTCATTTTCTTGACATTTAACTTTAAATTCTCTAATTCTCGATCTACGATTATTTCCTTGAATAAAACCAACAGCAAGGCGAATTTTTTCAATATAAAACTCAAAAAACTCAAGACCATCTTTTACAATTAAATTATATATATGACATGCACACTTAATATGAAAAATTTCAGGCAAGGGCGGAGATAGCGTAGATTTTAATTTTTTTATAGCAGTGTTGTTGTTAGAAGCATTATCAAAAGCAATACATAAAATTTTATTTTCGATACCATAATATCCGGCAATTTTAACAATAGAATCAGCAATAAATTGTCCAGTATATTTACGATCTTCATCATATAAAAAAGCAAGAATACGTTTTTGCATCATGAAATTACTATCCATCCAATGACAAGTAACGGTTAAATAATCATTTTTATTTACAGTACGACCAAGATCAGAAGTTAGGGACAATCTACATTGAATATTTTTTAACAATGTTGATAAATAAAAACAATATTGTGAATGAAGTCTAAAAATATCAGACCGACAAGTAGTTCTAGGAATACCGTTAAACATAGGATTATAAATTGCTTGTATATAACGAATAAAGGCATCAGAAGAAGGAAAATTAAAAGGCAAACAACCCACAGCTACCATTTTAGCTATTTCTTTCCGGTCCCTCAATTTATTATACTTCTTCGCTACGTGACCGATTGCTGGGTCCATTCTAGTTTGCATTGACCCACCAACATCCCCACCACCTTTTGCAATATTTAACTCTCTTTTGTGATCTTCAGCTACATGTCTCATTAACATACCCGTACCCCCTTGCTTGCCTCCACTTCTATGCTTATATATTTGTTGACAAATATTGCATTGCACCTCAATATCTGATATACGTTCAAAAAATTGCCATGCAATACTAGTTCTTTTACGAGGTTTTGGGGCACTGGGAGGACGGAAAGGGAGATTAACTGATTCAGATCTAATGTTAGCATCTCCTACTGCGGGTGTCTCAGCAATATTTTCATTATCTTCGTCTAAATTAACCGCATCTACTTCATTTTCTTCTTCTATACCGTAATTTTTCTGAGCTTCTACATAATCCATATCGTGAGCACCTACACCTATTTCTTCCTCAAAAGGTGTACCAAGCGGTACCGGAGGTGAAGGCACACGGGTATATCTACTACTTGAACTACCTCTACCGCTAGTAATTCGCTTTTTACTACCACTACCGCTTCCGGGACAAAAATTTTAACACCTTTAGTAGCGAGGTTTCTTAATTTATCCATAATATAAATTAAATTAAACTAAAAATATTCAAAATACACAAATATAATAAAATTAAATATTAAACAATTAATACAATAAATAAAAATTAAACTTACGAGATGAAACGACAATATCAAATTTTGGAAGTATCCGAAGATTGCGACTTTAGAAACTTCCGCTCGTACTTTGTAAACGAAAAATTAAAAAATTAAAGTGAACACTTTAAGAAATTAAATATATTGAATATTTGAGAATTGAGAATTGAGAATTGAGATTTGAGAGAGAATGAGATTTGATAGAGTGAAAAATTATGTGAAAAAATGATTTGAAGTTGTAGGGTATTTATAGATTTTTCTTTTGGATTAAAGAATATTTTTTAAAGTTTTTTGTTTTTTGTTTTTTAATAAATGAGCCCAAACTAACCGTTTGGACCCAAAAAGGGCTATATAGCCGTTGGGCCAACAACCAGTTTGGCCCAAAAGTCAAAATCTTCATTTATCTAAAAAAAAATTTATCCGGGCCGGGCCGATTAACTGGCGGGCCTGGACCGGGCTTGGTCCGGGCCGGGTTAGCCGGACCCATTTTAAAAAATAATCGGCCCGGGACCCAGAACCCTAAAGCCCTAGGGCTTACCGGGCCGGGTCAAATCGGGTCGGGTTAGTTACGAGGGTCGGGTTGGGCCGGCCCACTTGACACCCATACATTGTGTCTTGAAGTAAATTTGAAAAAAATAATAATTAATGTTTAGGATGAAATAGGAAAAAAGAAGTTATTTTTTCTTGATGTGAAAAATGATAAGTAAAGATAGAAATTCAATCAGAAAATTATTGACAAGTAAAAGTGAACGGAAGGAGCAATATGTATTGAAAAATGATTTGAATAATAAGTAATTAATACAAAGAGTAAAACGTCAAAAAAAATTATCTTTTCTTAATTTATCAAAAATAACAAATAAAAATTAAATTAAAAAAAATAATACAACAAAAGCGAATGAAGAAAGCATTTTCTTAATAAGCTTACTAAATCAAAATGTGACAAAGTAAAAAATGTACGAAGGGAGTAATTAAGTTCTCGAAAGTTTCCAAAAAGAGTTGAATCGTTGCAGCATATATATATATATATATATATATATGATACTATATGTCCTATTTTACTCGTCTCAAATTTTCTAATTTGTTGTTCCATTTTACTTGTCCTTTTTTACTTATCAAGACAAGACAATTTTTTTTCCCATCATATCGTTAGTGTAATTAATTACTCCTTATTATTAGTATTCTTGAAAAATGTTGCAAAGATGAGTATCATTAAGAGTACACCATTAAGAATATAAATGGTGTTTTGGTATTAGTCATCCATCAATATTGAAACTAACAAGAAGACACAATTAAGAGGGGCAAAACGATAAAGTTACATTACCAATCATTATTTTCTTAATAGTCGTGCCATCCCAATTTGAAATGGATAAAATGGGACGGAGGTAGTAACTAAAGTGTGGGAAACGAAGGGACGCCTGCCCAAGTAATGTGAAGGTTACAAATACAACAATGTACCATAAGGTTGTAGCAAGCTAGGATAACAACATCAATACTCCACTCTTCCTTTTCACAGTCCATCGTCCCCTTCTTTTTAAACATAGCACTAAGAAAAGAATATACATAATTCCAGCCATAAAGAATTTAATATTTGGACTCGAAATTGGATTTACAAATGATATATATATATATCCAACTTTATCGGATTATACTTGATATGTTGATCAATGTATGATTTGATGAAAGTTAAAGAGTTTAATCTGTCAACAGAAACAAGAACAAGCTTCAAGAAGCTTCCTTAGGTTTGAAAAAGTTGAGTTTATTGGTTTTATTTGTCTATTATAAATGCATGCTTGAGTTTTCTCTTTAGACATTTATTTACGATAGAGACTAGCTCGGCAATGTAGGAGCTTACAATAATTTTCTAATTTTTATGGACTACTTCCTGATCAGAACTAATTTGAGTTTAATTTAATCACTATATAAAAGAATGAATGGCAGGAAAGTAAACTTGCAAGATTTTGGCTTAATAGTTAATAAAATAGATTAAATACTTTTAATTTTGTTGATGTTCTTTTATTAAGAGATGCTATAGTTACGAGTGTCTTTCCATGATCTTTTAGCCTTAGAATATATTTCAATTCTGATGGTAGAGTTATAAAGGTTTCTATTTTTTTGTTTTTTCATTCGATGTTTGGTACCCATATTGAAACTCGATTAATTTAAATTTGCATCGAGTAGGACCTCATTCCGCTTTCTACGAAGGACTTTTTCATACTCAAAGTTATAAAGTTACATAGTTTTACCGACATATGTTATTCAACTAAAAGATAGATCAACTATGATCTTTCCGTCCATCTTTAGAATCGTTGGCCATAAAAATTCAAAATATATTCACTTTATCTGATGTGTTGAAGTTGAAAATAGAGTGAAGTTGTTTTGGCCATAGTATTTTAAAAATAGAATATTTTTTAAGTTAAAAAAATATAAAAAGTGAAAATAAATTTTTAAAATTTAGAGTTTTATGAAGATTAGGTCATTTTATAAAATTAAAAAAATATATTTTTAAAAAAAATAAATTAAAAAATATAAAAATTGTATCCAAAAATAATGAAAATACCTCTTGTGGTGTGTTTCAAAAATTTAAATATTGTGAAAATATATTTCAAAAATATATATGATCAAACAAATATTTTAAAATATTGTGAATAATACACATGACAAATGTCTACTTAATTATCTAGTAAATTAGTACCTAACTTTACTTGTTCAATTTAAAAGATCAAGATATAGTTACTACTCCCTCCCTTTCGAATTAGATAACTCCTTTAGTCTTGGCACGCCCATTAAGAAATTCAATACTTAGAAGTGTATTTATTCTTTTACCATTCTTATCATTATAAAATTCAATAATTAATTAAGCATGGAAACTTGGTGCAATTATTCCAATTCATGCATGCATAAGACTACTCTTGAAAGGAGAAGAAAAAGTAAAGTTTTATACTTAAAATTAGTATTGAAAATATAAAATTGTTTCTTTCAATAATTTAAAAATGTGGTTATATTTAATACTATCAAGGGTAGAATGAAAAAAATATGTGTAAAATATTCTTGATTTTATAACTTGAACAAGTAAATTAAAATAAATATTTTTAGAAAGAAGTCCAACTAAAACGAAACAGAGCAAGTAGTTTGCATCACTTTTATCCTTGTTATTAATTACTCCCTCCATTTCGTTTTAGTTGGCGTTTTTTCTAAAAGTATTTATTTCAATTTACTTGTTTAAGTTGTAAAATCAAGACTATTTTACACATATTTTTTCTATTCTACCCTTGATAGTATTAAATAAATCACATTTTTTAAAATTATTGAAAGTAACAATGTTATATTTTCAATACTAATTTTAAATATGAATTTTTTTTTCTCTTTTTAAGAGTAGACTTATGCATGCGTGAATTGGAATAATTGCACTAAATTTTCATGTTTAATTGATAATTAAATTTTATAATGTCAAGAACGATAAAAAAATTAAATACACTCCCAATTATTAAATTTTTAAATAAATATGCCAAGCTAAAGAGTCATCTAATTCAAAATGGAGGAAGCATTATTCATATTTTTGCATGAAAGTTCAAGTGCCAACCAGCTTCTTTAACTACTATTTATTTCTTTATTAAAAAAATATGTTATTACTATTTTTAAGTAAATAAAGTCTTATAGTATATGATTAAATAAAAAATTTAATATTTTCTTTTGAGACGAATTAAGAAAAATAACTATACATAAAATGAAAACTAAGGGAGTATTATTGCTCAATCAGCTTATCAAGTAAAAAACATGCAAAATTGATACCAATTGAGTAGAAAAAGAAAAATCTGAATTATATGATATAAAATTGAAATTTATTTAAATTTGAAAAAGATTACTTGGCTCTTTTATGGCAGGGAGAAGTGGTGGGCAAATTCGTTACAACACCCACTGCAATCGTGAAGGGAAAATAATTTATTTGAATGGCTGGTTTAAGTAGAGGAAGCAGAATAATCTTCCAGCAAAATCTGAAGATAACACAGTTAGGAAAAAGGGGACAAATAGATGAAGCTATCAAAGTGTTCAAAAGTATTACCCACCCTAATACTGTCACTTACAATTCTATGATTTCTGCTTATGCCAAGAATGGTAGAATTATCAATGCGCGCCACCTGTTCGACAAAATGCTGTACAGAAATTTAATTACTTGGAATACAATGATTAATGGGTATTTGTTTAATGGTCAAATTGATAAAGCGTGTGAACTGTTCGATAAAATGCCTCAGAGAGACCATTTTACTTATGCATTGATGATAACTTGTTACGCGCGTAGTGGGGAGCTTGAAAAGGCTAGAGATGTTTTTGAGGCGGTTAATGATAGAAGTAATGTAGCTTGTTGGAATGCGATGATTACGGGTTATGCAAAAGCGGGAAGGTTAGATGATGCTAGGAAAATGTTTGATGGTATGCCGGTAAAGAATTTAGTTTCATGGAATTCGATGCTTTCGGGATATACCCAGAATGGGGAAATGCAATTTGGGTTGAAATTTTTTGAGGGTATGGAAGAGAAGGACGTCATTTCTTGGAATTTGTTAGTGGGTGGGTTTATTGAGGCTGGGGATTTGGGTTCTGCTAAAGAGTTTTTTGCTAAGATTCCTAATCCGAATGTTGTTTCATGGGTGACAATACTGAGTGGATATGCGAGGTATGGGATGATATTGGAGGCTGAAATGATTTTTGACCAAATGCCGGAGAAAAATGAGGTTGCTTGGAATGCCATGTTAGCTGCATATGTTCAGAATGGCAAAACTGACATGGCTGTATCGTTATTTAATAGAATGTCTCAGAGGAGTGCCGTGGCTTATACATGCATGATTGATGGTTATTGTCGTGCTGGAAAACTCAAAGAAGCAAGGGATTTGTTGGATCAAATGGCATACAAGAATGTTGGTGCACGAACAGCGATGATTTCAGGGTACATCCAAAACAATAGGGTGGATGAAGCTCGTTGGGTATTTGATCAAACAGCTGAGCGTGATGTTGTTTGTTGGAATACAATGATTGCAGCCTATGCTCAATGTGGACGGATTGGCGAAGCTTTTGATCTGTTTGAAAAGATGGAACCAAAGAGCATAGTTGTTTGGAATACCATGATAGCAGGTTATGCTCAAGTGGGACAAATGGATAAAGCACTTGAGATCCTTAAGAATATGGGAGATAGAAATGTAATTTCTTGGAATTCTCTAATTTCAGGTTATACCCAAAATGGTTTTTATGTAGATGCACTTAAATATTTTATCATGATGACACGTGATGGCAAGAAACCCGATCATTCTACATTTGCTTTAGTATTAAGTTCCTGTTCGAATCTTGCAGCAGAGCATATTGGTAAGCAACTTAACCAACTGGCTAACAAAACCAGTTATGTGAAAAATTTATCAGTTTGTAATGCTTTAATCATTATGTATGCAAAGTGTGGAAACATCTCTGATGCAGAAAAGATGTTTCAAGATGTTGACAATGCTGATGTTATATCCTGGAATTCCTTGCTTGCTGGATATGCTTTAAATGGATACGGGAAGGAGGCTGTCAAACTTTTTCAAGAGATGGAAGACAAAGAAGTCGTTCCTGATGAAGTCACATTTGTTAGTGTTTTATCTGCATGTAAGCATGCTGGCTTGAGTGATGCTGGAGCAAATTTGTTTGAGCTCATGACCAGAAACTATTCTATCGCTCCTTCGTCTGAACATTATGCTTGCATAGTTGACTTACTCGGGCGATCAGGGAGGTTAGAAGAAGCTTTTCTTTTAATAAAGGAAATGAAAACAAATGTCACTGCAGAAATGTGGGGTGCCCTATTTGGGGCTTGTCGCATGCATAACAATATAAAGATCGCTGGCTGTGCTATTGAGAAACTTCTTGAACTTGAACCTCATACGTCTACAAATCTAGTTGTCTTATCAAACATGTATGCTGAGCTAGGAAGATGGGGTGATGTGGAGAGAGTTAGGGAAACAATAAAGAAGAGTGGAGCAGGTAGACTACCAGGATGCAGCTGGCTTGAGGATAGGAATCAGTTGCTTGTTTTTCTTTGTGGGGAAGATACTTCACCGCAAGCTGTGGATAACTTTAATGTGTTATTCACTTTAACTGCACAGATGATGGATATGGGCCATATGCCGGCCATGACATCATTTTGTCTCGACTCAGATAATTGAGCCATAAACGTGTATTTTTAAGTTCCAAACATGCATTCACGAAATCACTTCTGGTTTAGGGCTGCAAGGTGGCTTTGTATGACTACGGCACACAGGAAAATCACTCCAATGTCTGGGAAATCTCTTGCATCTGCAACAGAATGAATACAGAGCTGGAATGGGATTCTGTTGCTTATGAGTCAACTGCTGTATCTGGATAGATGGTTAGTGCTGATCTTTGCAGTGATTATATGTTAAAGCAGCTGATAACCATGAATGCTACGCTGGTGTTGCCAGGTATGTGAATCTTAGTTCGCCCTTACATAATGTGCATATAATAATACTTGTTGTATCTGCTGTCTTATCATCAATCTTTTTCCTCTATCCTTGTAGTATCTTCCATCTTTTTATCATCCTTTTTTTCTTTATCTTCCATCTTTTTATCATCCTTTTTTTCTGATCTTAGAGAAAACTAAAATTGCCCATATTTATTTACCGTCTCTCCTTTTTTCATTTCTATAACAGTTCATGCATTGTAGCATTATGCAACATAATGAACTTTGCTCTCTTGAAGGAATTTCTGATTTTTGTCTGGTTCTTCTGCTCCATATCTATGTGAATAATCATCTGTGTAATGATCACAAGGATGTGAACTGTTTGTAACTTTAATTTCTAGAGTTTGATGGTTTTTCAATTTAAAACAGATAGATAATAATCTTTTGACATTGAATTTTGCAATTATCCTAGTTCTTCGAAACTAAGACACTCAAATGTGGTGTTTTAACTGATCCTTTTCTTCTTTATCTGTTTTGGTTTCCATTTTCTATTTAAATGTGTATTAAAGTTTCATCTGAAGTGTTTTACTCCCGCCGCCCATAAATACTTGTCCACTTTTGACTTACCACATACCTTAAGATTTGAATATAATAATTTTTTTGCATTGAAAAATGCAGTGAGTGATGTATTATATTTAATATCAAGGGTAAAATGGTTAAAAAAATAGGTAAATTATCCATTGATTTTATAAACTGGACAATTATTGTTGGACATCCCAAAATAAAAAAGTGGACAAGTAGAGATGGACGGAGGGAGTAACATGGCTAGTTGTGTGTAGTGTCCAAGCTGCAGACAACGACCGGGTGAAGTTACAAGGAATGTTTCTTCTAAATGACTCCCAATCTCAGGTTGGTGTCTTTCTAGGAGGTCTACCTCCAGGCACGGGTATCTCCCTTAATGGCTTAGTCATAAAGCATGCATCTAAAGCTCCTCCTCCACCAGGATTGAGGTCAATCGAATCACTTTAAATCCTCAAACTGCTCTTTTCCTCCTTTTTTAAAAATTTACTGTGAACTTGGTGAAAGGATATAGAATTATTGATAGAGGAACTTGAAGCCTAATCTTTTCTGAGAAAGTATTAGGTTATACCACTTAAGCTCGCTAGCTGGCACTTGAACTGTTTGATCTGTTTAAACATTAAGTACTGTTATGCTTCTCCAATCATTACCTCTCTGTACGGCATTCTAAACATTTTACTATTTGATTTTTCATCTCTTTTAGGATGTTGATTTTGGCATTAATAAGATTACAAATGCTAGTCTTTATGATGACACAAATGGCTGGTTGCCACTTGGAACTGTACAACGAGCGTTCATGCCTTCATGGCACTTAAGGGAGCAGTTACATGACATCTGGACTTATGTACATTGTTGTTGAATTATGTCTGATTTTCATTGGAGGTGGAGTACGATGATTCCGTTATATAAAAACAAGGGTGACATTCAGAGTTGCACCAACTATAGGGGTATAAAGCTGTTGAGTCATACTATGAAGATTTGGGAGAGGGTGGTTGAGCGGAGATTGAGGAGGGTCGTGTCCATTTTGGAGAATCAATTTGGTTTTATGCCTAGTCGCTCGACAACAGAGGCAATCCACCTGGTGAGGAGATTGGTGGAACAGTATAGGGAAAGGAAAAAGGATTTGCACATGGTGTTCATCGACCTGGAGAAGGCGTATGACAAAGTCCCTAGGGAGGTTCTTTGGAGATGCTTAGTAGCGAGAGGCGTCTCGGTGGCGTACATCAGAGCTATTAAGGACATGTATGATGGAGGGAAGACTCGGGTGAGAACGGCGGGAGGGGACTCAGAGCATTTTTCTATCGAGACAGGGTTGCATCAGGGTTCGACTCTTAGTCCGTTCCTGTTTGCATTGGTGATGGACGTGTTGACGCGGAGTATTCAAGGGGAGGTGCCTTGGTGTATGTTGTTTGCGGACGATGTAGTGTTGATTGATGAGACGCGGGGGTGTGAATGAAAAATTGGAGGTTTAGAGGCGGCAAACCTTTGACTCTAAGGGGTTCAGGTTGAGTAGGTCCAAGACGGAGTATATGGAATGTAAGTTTAGTGACTTGAGGTAGGAGGATGATGTGGTGGTGAGGTTGGATTCCTAGAATGTTTGTAAGAGGGATAGTTTTAAGTATCTTGGGTCTATGATTCAGGGGAATGGCGAGATTGATGAGAATTTTTCTAACCGTATTGGAGCAGGTTGGATGAAGTGGAGGCTCGTCTTGGGAGTGTTGTGTGATAAGAAGGTGCCACTTAAGCTTAAAGGTAAATTCTACAGAGTGACAGTCTGTCCAGCCATGCTATATGGAGCAGAGTGTTGGTCAGTCAAGAACTCCCACATTCAAAAGATAAAGGTGGCAGAAATGAGAATGTTGCATTGGATGTGTGGACTTACTAGAGGGGATAGATTTAGGAATGAGACTGTTCGGGAGAAGGTGGGAGTGGCTTCGATGGAGGACAAGATGCGGGAAGGAAGGTTGAGATGGTTTGGGCGTGTGATGAGGAGGGGCACGGATGCCCCAGTTCGTAGGTGTGAGAGGCTTGCGTTGGATGACTTTAGGAGGAGGAGAGGTAGGCCGAAGAAGTACTGGAGGGAAGTGATTAAATATGACATGGAGCAGCTTCAGCTTACTGAGGACATGACCCTAGATAGGAAGGTGTGGAGGTCGCGGATAAGGTTAGAAGGCTAGGATGTGTGCGTGGGTTGTAGCCAGTAGTTAGAAGAGCTCATGTATAGCCGGGTTAGTAATCCTAGGACTGTGTCCATAGGTAGGAGCCCCTAGTCAGGAGTGTTTGGGTGTGGCGGGTGTCTCTGGTCTGTGAGTGTATGTTACTACTAGGTGGGGGTCGTATTCCAAATGTCCTATTTTTTATCTCTTATTTCATATTGCGCTTATTTATCTTATTTCGTAGTGCTCTGATTTCTATTTTATTAAGTCTTTCCTGTTTAATGTTATGCCATCCATCATGCTTCATGTCTCATTACGCTCTTGTTTACTATTCTCTATCTTGAGCCGGGGTCTATTGAAAACAACCTCTCTACTTCTTTGGAGGTAGCGGTATGGACTGCGTACATTTTACCCTCCCTATACCCCACTTTGTGGGAACACGCTGGGTTTGTTGTTGTTGTGTTTGCATGAGCTTGCTTGGCATTTTCAGCATGTGCAGTCATGGAGGGAATAAACGCAATAGTCATTGGTTAACTTATTAGCCTTTCTGCACACGAACTTATCCATTGTTTTAACTGATAATTCATACAATATTGACTGTGAAGGTGGATTCTGAACCCTGCTTTTGAATGGGTCGTCAACAATGGTGTCACTGAGCTGCTGGTTATCCATAAACTGCCTCTCAAGGAACTTGCAATTACAACATGGCATGTGGTGATGATCAATTTCATATCAAGTCTTCTTATCATTTTTAATATTTTCCTCCTAAAACGTGATCATTGTCTAAATATTTTCCTCAACAGGTGAAACACAAGGTTGTAACCATTGATGGATACCAAGGTGTTGCAGAAGAGGAAAGTGCCCTTCTTTGTGGTGTTGCTCAACAACCGTTGGTGTGGAGATCACCAGGAGCCTCCTGATTTTTAAATATATTGATGTTGCAGTAGAGGAATGTGCTTTTCATTAGCATCCGACAATGAAGGTAATTGATGATCTAATGAACTATTTACTTTAGAGCTTTTTCGTTTTTCTTTCTCTGAACTTAGTAGTTTTAATAACAATTTTGGATTCTAGAGATTAAATTTATAAGATAAAAATGAAAATAAATAAATAGATATCGAGAAGTATATATGTTATGCCCACAATATTATGTACTTTAATGTTTCTTCTTCTTTTTATAATTTCTGGTTACATAATGATATTCTGATGCTAATAACTCAATTAATGTCTTTCCAAGTTTCATTCATAACAGTAGACTAGTTAAAACCCAAAGATGTTCAAGATATAGAATAGTATGATTAGAACATGTTTTGTTTACCCTAATAATTATTAATGAAAATGGAAACATTATCCACAACTCATCCGTAATCCAAAGACTCAAGTGGATCATAAAGTTTGTAGATTTGTTATATTTTTTCCTTTGTCTGGAGACTAAAAGATTCCTTTTTTCGCTTTCTCATATTACGTCCATAAAATTCAAATCACTTAACATGCATCAAAGGGTAAGTAGTTTTTGTTTCAGGGACTTA
>NC_061112.1:125390590-125403990 GCF_002878395.1 Capsicum annuum | reverse complement strand
TCCAGTCTTAGCCATGCCTGATTATACTAAGACATTTTTAGTAGAAATTGATGCTAGTGGGAAAGGCATTGGGGCTGTATTCATACAGGAAGGACATCCTATTGCTTTTATCAGTAAGTCCTTAGCCCCTAAACACCAGGTCATGTGTGTTTACGATAGGGAATTGCTTGCACTTATTTTTGCTATTACAAAGTGGTCACATTATTTACTTGGAAGGACCTTTGTTGTCAAAGCTGATCAAAAGGCCTTGAAACATCTTTTGGAACAAAATATTCATACTGATTTCCAGGTAGCCGGCATCACTAAATTGATGGCTTTTGATTTCACAATTGAGTACAAAAAAGGGGCTGAGAACAAGGCTGCTGATGCATTATCAAGAAAACCTAAGACTGAGCTCTTAGCTATTTCATTATTGACACATGATGAAGCCTTATATGCAAGAATTCAAGCTTCTTGGCAAGCTGATACCACATTGCAAGAAGTGATCCACAGGTTGCAGGTTCATCCCTTCAAATCTTTTACATGGCTTAATGATCAGTTAAGGTGGAAAGGAAGACTAGTTGTAGGCAAGGATTTACAATTAAGGAAGGATATCATTACATTGTGGCATGCTATACTTCAAGGTGGGCATTCAGGGATGGATGCAACAATCAAGAGGTTGCAGGCATTGTTCTATTGGAAATCTTTAAACTCTGATGTTAGAGATTTCATCAATAAGTGTGACACTTGCCAGAGGAATAAGTATGATGCTTCTGCTTATCCAGGATTGTTACAACCTTTACCTGTACCTGATGGAGTCTAGACTGATGTATGCATGGATTTTATTGACGGCTTACCTAAGGTGCAAGGTAAAGAGGTGATCTTAGTGGTGGTTGATAGACTAAGCAAGTTTGCTCATTTCATCAGTCTTCAACATCCATATACTGCTCAAACTGTTGCTCAATGTTTCATGGATCACATTTTCAAGTTACACAGACTACCTTCTACCCTGACAAGTGACAGAGACCCCATTTTTGTCAGCTCATGGATTGTTGGGAGTCAAAGTACAACATTCTATTGCATACCATCCGCAGACTGATGGACAAACTGAGGTTTTGAATAGGACATTAGAGACCTATTTGAGGTGTTTCTGCTCAGATAAGTCTAAAGAGTGGGTGTCTTATTTGCCTCTTGCTGAATGGTGGTACAATACCACCTATCATACCACTCTTAAATGCACTCCATATGAAGTACTCTATGGCCAAGAACCTCCCATTCACCTCCCTTACTTAGTTGGAGAATCCAGTTCTGATATGGTTGATAGGTCACTGATTGCAAGGGAAGCAGTTATTCAACTCTTAAAGTTTCATGTCCTTGAGCTCAACAGAGGATGAAGGATCTGGCAGACAAGCATAGGTCTGATAGGAGTTTTGAGGTGGGAGATTGGGTGTACCTGAAAATTCAGCCTTACAGACAGATTTCAGTAGCTACCAGGCCCTTTAACAAACTGGTTGCTAAGTTTTATGACCCTTATTTGATTGAAGCTAGAATAGGTGCTGTGGCCTACAAGCTATTGCTGCCTAGTGATGTACTCATTCATCCTACATTCCATGTTTCTCAGCTAAAAAAATGTCATGAAGTCCCTTGCAGCATTGTACACCCTTCAGTTATTCAATTGTCAAGTCCTTACTGTCCTACCCCTGAGAGAGTTTTAGACAAAAGATTGGTTAAAAAGGGTAACAAAGCGGTGGAACAATTGCTTATTAAGTGGAGCAACTTGGATGAAGATCAGGCAACTTGGGAATTCTCTTCTGAGTTTCAATTGAGATTTCCCTCTTTTAATCCTTGAGGTCAAGGATCTGCTGAAGGAAGGGATATTGTTACAAGTATGCAATAGAGAGTATAAAGAAGAGAAGAAAGCAAGAATTAAGCTGAGCTTACATTTGATTAGTTGAAACTGTTAAAATGATAGTTGTAGTTTAAAATTCTGTTTTTACTGTAGCTGTTACTGTAGCTGCGTCCCAAAGTTAGTTAAGGCGGTTACAACTACCCAAAGTTAGTTAAGGCGGTTACAACTATCCAATTAAGAGTTTTACCTATATAAACCATTGTACTGATTGTAATATGAATTGAATAATAACATTTCTCTGTTCTCTCTCTCAAATTCTCTTCTCATCTTAGCTACGTTTCTCGGATTTTTCCTGACTAGTATATCAGTTTTTCGAAGATAATTCCTAAAACTGATCCACAATTGCCACTCGATTAGCAATTGTGCATCAGTATGTGCCTATTATCACTTGTCTGAAGTGGAATAAATATCTGAGTGATGATGAGGCACAAAAGACATGCTCATTCTTTTGGAGAGGCAAAAAATAAGTTAAAATTAATACTCTCTGTATCACTTTATTTATGTCTCAACTTGGATGGCCACAAATTTATTATTTTCTAATGTAATTTTGTTGCAATAACTAGTTATTTTTCCTTCCTATAGTTCCATTCTTAATACTGCGTTGAGTGAGAAAAAATCGGGTATATGTGTAATGCACTTAAAATATCCACACACCACCCTTTCAAAAAAAAAAATCATCATTTAAGTCTTTCAATCAAATAATTAATTGATAATAGTTTGTACTCTTGTTCCTCTTGTTGACTGATTCCTCGTCATAAGGGTCATCTTTTCAAAAGCTATATATAACAGAAGAATCTCAAAGTCATTGGATTGTGTTACTAAAAAAATATGAGAAATCCACCAAATTTCCACCTTTTGCTTAAGTTCCCACTTTTCTTGATCTTAGCTGCATTATCATCTCAAGTTTATAGTTTTTCCAGTGGTTTTCAAGAATTAGACAAGCCACAAGAGTTACTTCTTGAAGAAAGAGTTTTCCAGTTTTTCCAAGAATGGAAACAGAAGCATGGGAAAATTTAAAAGAATGAGAAAGAGGAAGCAATGAAGTTGGAGAATTTTAAAAGGAATGTGAAGTATATAGTGGAGAAGAACTCAAAGAGGAAATCAGAAGCATTCCATTTAGTTGGTTTGAACAATTTTGCTGATATGAGCAATGAAGAGTTTAGGCAAGTTCATTCTTCAAAGATGAAGATGCCTTTCAACAAGAAGAAGAAGACCGTTTCTGCAAATTCTTGTGATGCTCCTTCTAAGGATTGGAGGAAACATGGGGTTGTCACTGAGGTCAAGGACCAAGGAGGATGTGGTAATATCTCTTCTGCCTATTAAATTCAGTCATTTCACAATTTTCTATTTTTATCGGATTACTAATTTAAGCTTATTGCAGATATTAACTTGTACTTAGCTTACTACTTTACTTGATAATAGAGAGTCTGGAACCAAAATATGTCATGAAACTAAAAAAAAAATACCAAAATATGCCATGTATATAAAAGGTGACCATAATATGCTTAACTCACTTTTTAAGTGAGTTATATGAATTGTCTTTTTAAGTGAGTTGTGCATTGAATATATTACTTTACCTTTTCTCACTTTACCATTTATCTCCAATTTTCTCACTTTACCTTTTTTTCTCCAAAACGGCAAAACCTTCATGTTCCCACAAAACGCCACTGGTCCCCCATTGATTCAGCGTAATGACACATAAAATTACAAAATTTATTCTCCACTGGCCTTCCATCCAACACAAGTTTTGTTGATTAGTGATCGTTGGTCCTACTTGTTTTTTTGTACTTCAAAATCAAACAAGTGAGGTATTTTTCTAATTTTGCATATTTTTTAATACTGAATTGGAGTATGAATTTAGAATTGATGTGGTGTTTTTAGTAGCTTGTGGAATCGGCAATACTTATGGAACAAGTTGTTCGCACTTTTGAATGAGATATTCTAAACTTAGAAACTTTCATCAAATGAGACAAGTTGTTTTTACTTTTGAATAAGATGTTCTAAATTTCCCTCCACACTCAACATTATAGTGCAAAATAAGAAAATAAAAGTCTTTGTATCAAAAAGGGGGAAAAAGATAAGAAAATGTCATGGAAACCAGTACGAACAACTTGTCCTATAAGTACTGCCGATTTCACAAGCTACTATAAAATACCACATCAATTCTAAATTCATACTTCAATTCAGTATTAAAAAATATGCAAAATTCAAAAAATACCTCATTTGTTTGATTTTGAAGCACAAAAAAATAAGTAGGATCAATGATCACTAATCAATAAAACTTGTGTTGGATGGGGACCAGTGAAGAATCAATTTTGTAATTTTATGTGTTATTATGCTGAATCAATGGGGTACCAGTGGGTTTTGCCGTTTTGGAGAACAAGGGTAAAGTGAGAAAATTAGAGATAAATGGTAAAGTGAGAAAAGGTAAAGTAATATATTCAAAAGTGAGTTATGTAGAAAAAAATGCATAACTCACTTTAAAAGTGAGTTATGTAATTTCTATTATATAGCTCCCTTTTTAAGTGAGTTGTGTAGATAAAAATGTATTATAAATTTCTTATTCCTGATTTTCTTTTATGTCATCCATCCCTCCCTTATTTACTATTCTTTATCTTGAGCCGGAGATCTATCAGAAACAGTCTTTCTACTTCTTTGGAGGAAGCAGTATGGACTGCGTACATCTTACCCTCCTCAAACCTCACTTTGTTGGAATACACTGGGTTTGTTGTGTAGAAAAAAATGAATAACTCACTTGAAAAGAAAGTTATGTACTTTTTCAGAATTTTAACTCCATTTGACAACTTTCGTTAAAGACAATTCATATAATTCATTTAAAAAGTGAGTTAAGCATATTATGATCACCTTTTATATACATGACATATTTTGGTACTTTTTTAGTTTCATGGCATATTTTGGTTCCGGACTCAATAATAGAGAGTCCAGAACTAAAATATGTCATGAAACTAAAAAAAGTATCAAAATATGTCATGTATTTAAAATGTTACCATAATATGCTTAACTCTCTTTTAAAGAGAGTTGTATGTATTATTTTTAACGTAAGTTGTCAAACAGAGTTAAATTTTTGAAAAAGTACATAACTTACTTAAAACGAGAATTATACATTTTTTTCTACATAACTCACTTTTTAAGTGAGTTATATAATAAAAGTTACATAAATCACTTAAAAAGAGAGTTATGCATTTTTTTCTACATAATTCACTTTTTAAGTGAGTTATGTAATAAAAGTTACATAACTCACTTAAAAAGAGAGTTATGCATTTTTTTCTAACTCACTAAAAAGGTGAGTTATGCAAATGAAAAGCTTGTGAATTATAAATGAAGAGAAAATGTAAAGGAGAACAAGTAGTTATTTGGAATACCATACAGGCATGCCTAATTAGTAATATCAATAACTTATGCTAATTAAGGTTGCAATCTAACTTTGGGTGGGGTGAACTTGTGCATAGGGTGTTAATGGTTAGGTTTGGGTCGATTTTGGGGTAAAATCAAATTAATTTAGTCGATTTTTAATCATTAAAATCAAACGAAATCAAATATAATTTATATAATGATAATTCTCTCTTTTAATTTTTTTCGTTTGTTAACCTTTTATGGTGGTGACTATCATGGATTATGACAAAAATATCTAAAGATCTATTAGCTTTAATCAATTGAATAAAGTCGGCACACACACATATATATAGGTAAATCTCATTGTTGTTTCTCTAAATAAATGAGTTTGACTTCATGATTTTCTTTTAATAAATGGGCTTAAGATGTAAAGTTCATTATCCTATTAGAGATAACAACAATTTTCATGAAAAAGGTACAAAGAATTGAAAATTATTTATAACATATAATATATTATATATGTTATTATAAAATTTGCGTATATAATTTATCATTTCGGAGTAAGTTTTATTCAGTTTATTTTAAATAAAATCAAACCAAATCAAGTATTATCGATTTTTAAAAATTTAAATCCAAACTAAATCAAAACCAAATAAAACCGATTTATTTAATCGGTTTGGTTCGATTTTTCGACTCAAATCGATTTCTAAACAAATCATGAACCACCAAATGACGCATAATGGGGATGCATTAATTAGGTTAGGTTAGAAGAAGTAGTAATTGATAAAGTTTTGATGACTCCTAAACTCCTAATTACTACTTACAATTCATATATTTGTGTTGTGATATGAAGAAGCTTGTTGGATTCTAAACTTGCATTTTTTTCTCTTCATTTATAATTCAAAAGCTCATTTAAGCGAGTTATGTAATTTTTATTACATTACTCACTTAAAAAGTAAGTTATGTGAAAAAAAATGCATAACCCTCTTTTTAAGTGAGTTATGTAACTTTTATTAAATAATTCACTTAAAAAGTGAGTTATGTAGAAAAAAATGTATGTCTTTTTTTATGCGAGTTATGTACTTTTTTAGAAATTTAACTTCGTTTGACAACTTCAATACATATAACTCTCTTAAAAAGAGAGTTAAGCATATTATGGCAACATTTTAAATACATGACATATTTTGGTACTTTTTTTAGTTTGATGGTATATTTTGGTTCTGGACTCTATAATAGCCATGGTAGTCTTGTTTTGAACAAAAGAGAAACAGTTGTAGCTTCATTTAGTTCATAGATCTTTAATTCCCATGTTGTTGATGCCTAATTTAATGAAACAAATGAAAATTCAGTAGTACAACCTTCAATTTTTGGCTCATTCAATTCCATTATAATCACTTTGTTGATCAAGTGATTCTCTTGATAGGCAGCTAGCACCAATGTTGGTTTAGGCATATCAATGAGCCTGAAATTATGCACCATTTCTAAAATATCTCTGATTTCTACATAACAAATGCAGGATGTTGTTGGGCATTTTCGGCAACTGGAGCCATAGAAGGAATAAATGCATTAGTCACGGGAGAACTTATTAGCCTTTCAACTGAAGAACTTGTCAACTGTGACACTTCCAATAAAGGCTATGAAGGTGGACTTATGGACTCTGCGTTTACATTTGCGATCAACAATGGGGGATCGATTCAGCACGAACTTGCAATTATAACAAGGCCTGTGATGGTGCAAATTCCCTATGATATTTTTTCAGTTCACTTTTTTCATATTTTTTGAAAAAATCTTCATCATATTTGCTCAACAGTTGAACAAGAAGGCCCTAACAATTGATGGATACCAAGATGTTGCACAAGAAGAAAGTGCCCTACTTTGTGCTGTTGCTAGACAACCTATTAGTGTAGGCATAGATGGGAAAAGCCTTGATTTTCAACTATATGCAGCAGGTGTAACTCTTATACATTTGTCATTTTTATAATTACTTAATATCTTTTTCAACAAATCCCGTTATTAAGCTCTTGGCCTTTCCTTGTTTTTTGGGGTTATTGCAGGGAATCTACGATGGAGAATGCTCTAGTAATCCAGATGACCTATCTCATGCAGTACTTATTGTAGGATATGGTTCTGAAGGAGGGGTTGACTATTGGATTATCAAGAATTCATGGGGAAAATCTTGGGGCATGGAGGGGTACGCATTTATAAAAAGGAACACTAGTTTGCCCTATGGGGTTTGTGCTATTAATTCATTGGCATCTTATCCCACAAAAAAATCGTCTTCCATTCCACCATCCCCTCCAGTTCCTCCACCACCTCCAAAACCAAATATATGTGAAGACGGCTTATATTACTGTCCAGAAGGTCAAACATGCTGCTGTGGCTTAGATTTCTTTGGCATGTGCTTAGTTCACGGATGCTGTCCTATTGAAAATGGTATTTGCTGTGAGGATTCACAATTATGCTGCCCACAAGACTTCCCTTATTGTGATGTTTTGCAAGGCCTCTGCCACAAGGTATGACTTGAGCTGATGAGATATATTCTTGTTAATTCCCACCAATCTTTTGAATCTTCAAGTGTCTTCATAATAGCGAGACTTGAAGTCTAGAGATACTCGTGAGGTCTCTCTCTCTCTCTCTCTCACACACACACACACACACGCATGCGCGATAGGTGTGAAACGGATTCTCACGCCCCTTCTCCTTCCTCTTTCTCTACATATAAGTACCTCATCTTTTCAACAAATATATGCATGCTAATCATTTCATTCTACATACTATTTTAATGTACGATATATACCACATATATTTTCACATTTCATGCATTCATATATTGTGTGTTTCCCTTTTTGCAGGATTATGGAGACAAAGTTGGAGTTGCTGCAATGAGGAGAAGGATGGCCAACTTCAAGCTGCCATGGAGTAGTGGTACTGAGGGAATAGGAAAAATGGACCAAACCCTCCAATGGAAGAGGAATCTGTTTGCTGCGATGCGCTGAAAAAACTAAGTTATTATGATTTCGTCTTCCTAACGGGCACTCTCACTGTCAATCTGGTTCTTGTTGTCAGGTAAATGCTGTACAAAAATATATAATAAAAGATAAAATGTACAAAAATCTTTTGATTATCTATGTATGATAATTTTGAATTACAATCAAGAAGTTCTTGAGCTGAAAGGCTTTTTAGTTGACCAGTAACTATCACATTTATTCCCTCCATTGATCCACACGCCGAAAATGGTCAATAAGATCCTGGAGATGTTATGCATAAATCAAGTATATTTTTACAAATGATGCTGACAAGCAAACTTTCTCATAGGGAGCTGCTTAATTCAGGACTACAAGTAGCTTGAGACTTTTTGTATCAAGAATGTTCATGTACTGACTGTTAAAATTTCAGGTTTTAAGTATTATATTTCACCTTCTTTCAAGTCCAAATGTGCTCAAATGAATTTAAAGAACAATATTATTATATGAAATCACTCATAAAACAATAAACTTGGCATGAAATTGCGACTATGATCAAGATTATTAGGGCTTTTTTGTGGATTTCCCATTTTGTTTGGAATAATAGGCAATTTGAGATGTTCTTGTGGCTAATCTTACATTGTTATATTAATACTAGTTTAATTAGGAGAGGATGAACCTCATTGATTCTACTAATCTGTCAAACAAATTAGAAGCTTGTAGTTGTATAAGCAAGAATATTACAACTACAAAAGAATTTTTTGTGGTTGTTTAGAGGTCCTTGTGTCACTTTGTGGATTACCAGAGAATATTAGGGATGCAATAACAAAATTTTGAGAAACTAAAAATAATTATAAGTAGGGATGACCATTGGTCTTGTAAGCTGGTCATATGTAAGGGTGTCTGATTTCTTATTGTAATGTCTGTTTACTTATTGTAAGGATTTAACTTATAAGCATTTTTGTTCTACTAAAAACTAAACAAATAAAAAATTACTTCAAACCAGTTTAACCAATTTGTAAGTTTATCAAAACATCCACTTATTACAAAAGTTCCTCCGTCCCATTTTGGGATGTTCATCTTGTATCTGGATGAAAGAAACCAAAACAAAAAACAGAGTTCAGAAAACATGAGAGTATTTGAACGATAAAATTGAGAGTGTTTGATTGAAGAGCTTGATTTGTTGATTCAGAATCTGAAATTCAAAAGTTATTCCTGAAGTTAAGGGATTCAACAGACACGCCATAATTATCATCCCGTTAATTGCTCACTGAATTTAAATAATCTGCTGTTATTTTTCATTTATATCGTCAATTAGTTAATTATTTATGTATAGATTAGTTATGTATCTTGAGTCTCTTTTATGTATCAGGGGTCTCAAAATTCGGGATTTAATGTAATTATTAAAAGAGCCGGGGAAAATATAAGGAAAAATTAGATATCAAAGTTGTTTATACTTACTCAAAACCTCTTACTTTATGATGAAATTACACTTTGTTCTTGCTTTATCTGTACATTTCTTCTTTGGATTCAACTAAAGTGCATTGAAAAGCCCAATTGAACCTTGTCCATATTGGGTGAAACGCATTGCATATGCGGCCTATTTTCGGACTCCAGTTAACATTATAAGCGGAATTCCTATAAAATGGACATGTATCTAATGATTTTTTGTCACCACTTATAAATAATTCAATTATTCTATGCCCAAATCGTAAAAAAAAAAAAAAAAAAAAAAAAGTATTGTTTTGAGGTGCTAGTCTTTATCACAATTCGATATATAGAGCATAGTGTTTGGAAGTTACATATGATAATTGTATAATATATCAAGACTAAAGAAAATACTGACTAGCCTTTTCTTCTTTTGCGTATATAGTCGATTAGGGGAATTGAAGAGGAAAAATTTTAGAAATAGCAGTTGTAGAGCCATAATTATAACTTTTATAGTAATAGTTTTAAAATTACGAAAAATAGCAATATGTATTTTATATTTTAGTAAAAGGTTGCTATAAAAATACATATACAAATATGTTTAAACGTTCCTTATTAAACTCTAATTAGTTAGAGTAAATTAAGGGATAAAGCTGTTCCTTATTTTAAGCAACATTTAATTAACAAATACCTTTACCATTAATGACTCTTTTTTTTTTTACCTTAACCGTTCATTCACAATTTGAAATTCAAAAATCGTTTTCCATATACATCATGTAAAAGCATTTAAAAAAAAATTGAGAGATTCAAATATCATTGATGAACTCTGTATTTTACGAAGAATATTTGAATAATCAACTCCACGATTACAGGTATGGTTAAATAAACATTTTAGATCATGTTTATGGAATTGCGAAAATATTTTGAAAGTTAATAACAATATGGGTTAATGATCAAGAAGTTGAAAATTTTATATATTGTATTTTGAATTTTATAAGTTATGGGTGAAAATATTTTTCAAATACTTTTTTTTCTCAAAAATCAAAGATTTCCTTTTCGTCATATATGTATGAAACTAAATTAAACTTCTTAAATGCTAAATTTAAATTGTAGTAGATGATACACATTATTCTGATGAAAAATTAATTTTTCGTGGAAATTTTTTTTTGGTTGTATATATACAAATTATTAATTGGATGCAGTACATATTATATAATTGAATTTGTATTTAATATTTTGTAGTGTTCTGGACCTTGACGACGGGAAGCATACCTGTTCTCATTAAATATACTGGTAGTATGAACAACAATATGAAGATTACATCAGTGATGCAATATTGTTGAGCATAAACTCTTCATACAACCAACTGCGCAAAGTACTAGCTTCACACATGGATGTCGATTTGACACACAATAGCATTCAAATTGAATATCAGTTAACAGATATAGAAGGTAAAATACGTATACGTAATGACATGGATTTGAAGGTTTACATTATGCAGAAAAGGGAGGTAAAGGCAATGAGTGCTTTGCCCTTGTACATAAGTGTTTCAGAAAATGATAGTTTCAATGAATTGGTTAGTTCATCAATATGTAACGCTGGGAGTATGAATCTATCACTGCACGTAACATTGTGAATACAAGTACTAAAAGCGTGTTGATAGTTACTAATTTAGATGAATGTTTGGATGTATTGGATATTGATGCAACTAAAGTAATTATCTCGGACCCACATCACAAACATATTGAGGTTGAACAAGTTTATATCTCAAAAAGGGTGTTAAAATCTGTGATGAAGGATTACACGATTCGAGAGAAGTTTCAATCACGATTTGTTTTAACCTCTGACTCATGTTCCGCTGGTGTATTTACATTCATCTCGATTGCACCATCTTTGTACTGTATAAATTTTATAAAGATCTAGTAAGGTTGCATTTTCCAACAAATTAAAAAAAGCAATCAATGCACGTATTCTAGATACCTTGAACTCATCTTCAACTTCAACATTGACTTTTGTTATGGAGTCAAGATCAATGTTTCTAAGGACGTCATCTGAAAATGTGAACTGAAATTCTGATATTTGTGCTTCACCAATACTTTCGTCAACCATTTTTGTGTTCTACATATGTTCATAGAAATTAAATAAAATAATATTTTTGAAGAACTAAAAAACTAACCTATATGTATTCAGCATACCAGAGCGACACATATATCTCTTGCTTCATGCACATCTATATTAGTTTTTCCTTTCAAAAATGAAATAATAAAAAATTAAAATAATTATTATTCATTAATATAACTATACCTAACAAAAAAAAAAAGCTCTGCCAGAACAATGTCATTATCCTCATTATACCCATCAATCTCACTATACACCTCATTCATACTGTTTAATATTATTTTTTATAATGATAAATTAGAATTGTATATATAAAATTAGTTGAATATAAATGTACGAAATTTACTTACCAATGTGCCTTTAGGATTCTTATTAAACTCATGAACAAACTTTGTAGTCGCTTGATGAGTTGATGTACTCTTAACATTTTCATCCGTTGGTGGCTGATCAGATTCGCTGCCTTTTGCTTGTTTCTTCGCCTTTAAAACATGAAAATATAAATCAAAAACAAATAGTAAATAACAACTTAGTTGTAAAAAAATACATATGTTGTAAATGTATATATGTTGTACCTTATTTTCATTAATTGCATTTATCGTCTGATCAAACCTGGAAGACACTAGGTCTCGGACATCACTAAACTCTTGCCATACATAAATTATAAAAAAAAATAGAAATGAAAAAATAAATTAATCAAAAAGTTAAACAGAAATTACCTTTTCACAAAACTTATCAAAGACATTCTTTGAGACAACACCGTCTTCATCTTCAGAACTGAACGAAGACGGGGCAAACGACTGAACCAGAATAGATTTTTTAATGTCAGGCCGGTTTATGTCTTTCCTATTTCCACGTAGCGTAACTTTTGTTTGAATTGGCTTGTGAATTGGAGTCCTCACAAAAGGAATCTTTGTAGCACGGGATGGAGGAGTCCGTTTTGATGTCTGCTCATCTACACCTTTAGGATGTGGCTTCAATTTTTCTTTGCAGGTGAAGCTGACGAATCGACATTATGTTTTTTCTTTGTGGTTAACTGATTTTGACTTTGTGGAGGATCCTGAAAATCATCACCCGAATCAATGTCATCTTCATTATGACTAGCAGAGCCAGGAACAAGCTTCTTCGGTATATGAAAAGCTAAAATCTTCTTTCTTGTTAGCTCGATATTCTTAAAAATAACCTACAATTTAAATAACATAATGAAAAAAATAATTTAGATGATAAAATTAATTATGGTATAAACTAGTTAACCATGATCCAAACCCAATAATGAATATACAATGACAAATAGTATGTTATATATATACATATACCATATCAGAAAATATATTTACAAAATAATCAACATCACATAAAAAAGATAAAAAGTAAAACTAACATTGTCATCTGTATCATCAAACATACTTCCCATAAGAGTTTCATATCTTGGACGAGGAGAATTTGTCTTCCAATTCAAAATACATGGGATTTGAGAATCCACCTTGGAAGCAACATTACGAGGCACGTTTGAACAATACTCGTACAACTAAATTTGAATGGTCAGTGGCATTCCAAGAAGCATATAGAACTTTTCTTTCGGTTTCAACTTTTTATGCAAGCTTCTAGCTAATTCTTCAAATGCAACCGATCCCCATGGATAATCACTGTAG
>NC_061112.1:125353871-125387590 GCF_002878395.1 Capsicum annuum | reverse complement strand
TGATGTGGGTCCGAGATAATTACTTTAGTTGCATCAATATCCAATACATCCAAACATTCATCTGAATTAGTAACTATCAACGTGCTTTCAGTACTTGTATTCACAACGTTACGCGCAGTGATAGACAAATTCATACTCGCAGCGTTACATATTGATGAACTAACCAATTCATTGAAACTATCCTTTTCTAAAACACTTATGTACAAGGGCAAAGCACTCATTGCCTTTATCTCCCTTTTCTGCATAATGTAAACCTTCAAATTCATGTCATTACTTATACGTATTTTACCTTCAATATATGTTGACTGATATTCAATTTGAATGCTTTTGCGTGTCAAATCGACATCCATGTGCGAAGCTAGTACTTCGCGCAGTTGGTTGTATGAAGCGTTTATGCTCAACAATATTACATCACTGATGTAATCTTCATATTGTTGTTCAATGTTGTTCATACTACCAGTATGTTTAATGAGAACAGGTATGCTTCCCATTGTCAAGGTTCAGAACACTACAAAATATTAAATACAAAATCAATTATATAATATGTACTGTATACAATTAATAATTTGTATATACACGACCAAAAAAAAATTCTCACGGAAAATTAATTTTTCATCAGAATAATGTGTATCATCTACTACAATTTAAATTTAGCATTTAAGAAGTTTAATTTAGTTTCATACATACATGACGAAAAGAAAATCTTTGATTTTTTAGAAAAAAAGTATTTGAAAAATATTTTCACCCTTAACTTATAAAATTCCAAATACCATATATAAAATTTTCAACTTCATGATCATTAACCCATATTGTTATTAACTTTCAAAATATTTTCGCAATTCCCTAAACATGATCTAAAAAGTTTATTCAACCGTACCTGTAATCGTGGAGTTGATTATTCAAATATTCTTCGTAAAATACAGAGTTCATCAATGATATTTTAATCTCTCAATTTTTTTTTAAATGCTTTTACGTGATGTATATGGACAACGATTTTTGAATTTCAAATTGTGAATTAACGGTTAAGGTAAAAAAAAAAAACATTAATGGTAAAGGTATCTGTTAATTAAAGTTACTTGAAATAAGGTACAGTTTTATCCCTTAATTTGCTCTAACTGATTAGAATTTAATAAGGAACCTTTAAACATATTTATATATGTATTTTTATAGTAACCTTTTACTAAAATATAAAACATACATTGCTATTTTTCATAATTTTGAAACTATTGCTATAAAAATTATAATCATACCTACGGTGTTATTTCTGAATTTTTTTATTTTTTTTTATAAGTGATGGGTAAATCCGTGATGCATATGGGAGGGAATATGAGTCAAATCATAACATGTGTATAAACAAGTTAGCACATGTAGTGTTGTCTCTATTCTTCAAAACATATAAAAAAATAAAAAATTGACACGACTGAACACTTAATCCATACATTATCCTAACATCACGACAAACATTTCCTGCATCTCATTGCTTTTTTTCTAATTCTCCCACCATCTTTCTCTAAATATTTTAATTTTTTTGTTTTGTTTTATTTATCTCATAAATGTCAAGGGCATTTTTTGTTTAATAGGTAAAAGAAGAATATGTTCTAGTTCAATTCAATAGGCCAAGAGTATTTTTTTGACTCTTTTCTCTTCTTTAGGGGACGAATTTTGCAAATGAGTACAAACGAGTAAATATTTTACTCTTTTTTTTTTTTTTTTAAAGAAATTGAATAGGATATCGGGAACTTGTCTGGAGATTACAATTTACATAGCCAACCAACTAAGCTATTAAGATTTTTGATTAAATATTTTAGGCTGTTAGATAAATAATTACTGAAAAATCCTAATTTTAATAAGTGGATCCAAAGGAAGATTGAATTTAAACTATTTGACACTAATAATTACAAGACGTGACATAACATGGATGAGGTTTTGGACCTTTTCCCATTTTCATATTAGAGGTAGTTGAAAAGAATAGATAATGAGAATAGCAACTGCCCAACTTTTTTGTGGCTCAATTTTAATGCTTGAATTAAAGTAGGGAGAGTAGTAGTAATGAGAAGATTGCTTGAGAGGTGAAAGTAGTAGTAAAAGAAAAAGAGGCTAATAAATGGGGATCATCCTTCACAAGGAATATTGATTGTGAAGTCCTTAAAATACAAGACAACTTCACATGGCCTATATTCAATTATTGTTATGCACTTGATTAACCAAACATTGATTATTGTAGGGGACCTAGCTCCTCCTTCATTTGCAGTCCATAATCAGGTCCTTAATTCTCCATAAGTCAATAGCATTAATTTATTGGAGCTAGCTTGCTCTTTTTTGTTTTTTCCAGGTCAGTGGCGGACCCAGGATTTTTATTAAAGAGGTTAAAAAATAAATATACGAACAAATTAAGGAAATTCAACATCTACTATATACACATAAAAAATAATTAAAACTATGTATAAATAATATAATTTTTCACGGAAGGAGGTTCGGATGAACACCTCGCTGAAGGGTAGCTCCACCCCTGGTGGGGGATGGAAAGTAGAAAATTTATTCTATAAAGTAGAAAATAATGTAAACAAGGATACACAAATTATTTTTGAGATATAAAAACGGAAAACATATATATATATATATATTATGATTATTATTATTATATTAATTATTCTCTATAGGAAAGACAGTATGGTAATTTATTTTCCCTTAATTCTCTTTGCCTTCATTGCTTCTAAGAGTACACTGTATTTATTGAGCAAAAAGAAACCAAAGAGGAAAGCGCCATATTTATGAAAATTTGGGGTTTAAGGTAATTAAATTCCAGAGGGAAAGTACATTTTTTAGTTGGAGTTCCAAATGATTTTCTTTTAACAAAGTTAACAGGAGAAATGAAAAAAAAAAATGATTAGGTTAAAATTCAAATACTATAAACTGTAATGGAATGAATGGGATCTTTTTGAAAAAAAATTATTCAATATTTACCTAAAACAATAACATGACAAAATTATAAAAGTAACGTCCAAGTAAAAATATACTTGTCTGAAAGTCAAAAAGTTTAATCCATCCAAAATTTTCATACTTGTGAATCATTTTTATAATAATAATAATATAGAAAATACAAAAATAAATGATTTCTGAATACTGAAGTAACAACAAAACATTGGCGCCAACCTAGGACAAATTTTTCACAAGATTAACTACCAGATATCATTGCTTTATACATCTCCTTTTTCTTTTTCATGTCACTTTCTAAAATTTTAAAAGAAAAAACAAATCTCTACGTGTTTTTTTTGTTTTTTTTTTTTGGGCGGGGGGGGGGGGATGCTATAGTAAGATGAGGTCCAAATATAATCCAAAATAACAAAAGCAAAATCCAAATAAATCACTTAACATACTGAAAATTCGGCGCTTATGTCTCTGAAACAAAAATAATTGTGTCTTTTCTTATTATATAATAAGATGACATCCGTTTATTTAGGTGACATATTTTGTCATTTACCTTTATGTTCATTTATTTATTTTTTTCTAAGCGTGGCCAACAGACAAACCTTTCTTAATTAACGAACAAAAATAATTCTCCAATAAACAAATACTTTTGGATTGATGACACAGTCAATTATAGCAGACAACAAAAGTCATCGAATAAAAAAGTCTTTCATAGATACTCTTCACAAAAATTAGTTTGAAGAATTTACTTTTCTTAATTTATTTGGGGGCCCGATTGGCAGTTTCTTAAAAGCTTATTAGGAAGTTGTTGGGAATTTAGACCAAGAAATTATTTTTAAAAAACTACTACTGTATATACAACCACCAGAGTCTAAAGCATTAACTTAATGCACAAATTAAGTGGGAGGGGCTACCATTTCTTAATTTTAGACTTTTCTTCATTCACTTTAATTACTCTCAAGACGATAAAGTTAGTCATATTTAATGAGGAATTGTTTGAAATTTACAAACTTAGACTTAAGACTTTTTCCAATATGAATAGTTTCGTTTCAAGACTTTTAGGATATCACACGAAAAATATAGACTTTTTCCATGGATTTTTTTTTTTTGTGTGTGTGTGGATGGTGGTGGGGGCAGAAAATGAAAGCAAGTCATTAAAAGGTAACATGCATAAGCATCAGTCTCAATTAGCAAAGTTTTTGTTGCTTGATGGTTAATTAAATGATCCATACAACATTTATGAATTTAGGACAATTACTTTTGTACTAGCCTTTTACAATTTCTTTTTTTAGTTTATATGTTCTTTTTTCGAGAGAACTCCATTTTAGATATAAGAGATATGGCAAACATCATCTTATAAGTGGTCAAGAATTTTTAATTTCTCCAAAACTAAACGAGTAAGCTCCCAATTATGCTCCTCAACAACAACATATATACTAAGCATATTTCTATAGAAGTGGGGTTTAGGGAAGATAAATTGTAGCTATTCATATCCGTCATGTAGAAATATTGTTTCTAATAGATCTCTGATTCAAGACAAACACCAATATAACAAATAAAAAATATAAAAACACACAACAAAATGATACAAGAAACAAGACACCCATAGATTAATAGTATAAACTATCTATCCGAAATCACCAACAACACCAAAACACCATGAACAAGAAACTACAAAACATATGCATAATACTATGAGGACAGACACAATTACACACAAAACACTCCTCCCTATTAATAAGGACACATTTCTATCCACTAACCCTCTATCATGATCTACGTCTCCCATAACTACTTGTCATGCATAATCACCTCCTCTTTTTGGTAGGATTTTTTGTTCCGATTTTCTTACCAAATTCTAAGTTTTACTTTTTCTTGTAAGGAAATAAAAGTTTTTCTGAAAGGAAAATATAAAACTTTTCCATATTTGACAAATTTCTTTCTTTTGGGTATCTGTAAATAGAAGACCCCCTTCTCATACCATAACACAATAGCATCCACGATGTAGTCGTTTAAAGAGTCTCGTTTAGGGGGAGATTTTCTCCAAATAGTTTTTAATATTTTTTATATTAGTTTTCAATATGTAGATCACTTGACCAAATTACATCAATAATATATTTTTTAGTTTGTTTTTCGTTATCATCTGAATTATCACCATATTAATTTGTAAACTATTAGCTTCCGCATGAGACCTTCTCGATTTCGAACCAACACTTTTAAGTCCTGCTATTAACTAACATATGTACAACAACTGATTTTCTTTGTCAATTGTCATGTCAAGAGCACATGCATGAATAGACTTTACGAAATTTAGGACGGCTCCACACTACTCCAAAAATTTTGTACACAGGTTTTAGCTTTAAGAATATCAATTATTTGAGTGAAAAATTTAATTATTAAAAATAGAAATGAAATACAAAATAGTACATTAGTTTGAATCCCACCCACTGTTAACTAGTTGGGTCGGTCTGAATCTCCGTGTTTATTATATGGATTTAAATACTTTAGTTTACCCTCAAAATATGATGATATTTAAAAAAAAAATGTTGTAAGATGTAATGATGTATAAAGTATAAATCTCATCATTTGAAAGATGGGAAGTATATGATTTTGTATGGTAGAGTGCTTATTTTCATTTTTACTTCTTATTCTGATTTATGTATGGTAAAGTATAAAACGCACTATTTTTTTTTTTTGTTTCAAATTTACCCTTACTAAGCTATTTACGAGTGGGAAAGAGGTGAAGGTATTATAAATTAAGCCTATTAAATATGTTTCTTAAAAGTTGTACAATTTATTTTTTACTTTTACATCCACAATAAAATGTAGGTAGTACTACCTTTTATTAACTTAACGGATCAAAATTAAATATTAAGGGATAAGAGACAAACGTGACCATGAATTAATAGATTGATTGGAATTCCTCCATCGTGAATTAGAAGTGTGAAGTACTATTATCGAAGCTTAAGTCTGGAAATCAAAATAATCTCTTTAAAAGCATTGTCCATAAAAATAAATATTGTACATAGTATATAAATTCAAATTTAACTAAATCATAATGCAGATACCAAATACGTAGAAACGAAAAAAAAAAAAGGACAGGATGTTAAGTTAATATATAGATCAGAAAAGTAGTTACTGAATTGAGGTGAGGAAATGATAAATAGAGCAGCCGAAGAATTTAAGGCCGTTAGGCTATTATTATTAACTGCCAATTTGATTCCCCTTTCCCTACTTTATGTGAACCATACACCAATAACACATTATAATAAAATTAAAAAAAAAAATTTAAAGCAACATCACTTTGGACCCTACCCCACCCCCTTGTCCTCCACCCCATCCACAACTCTGCATACTACTTTTTTTGTCCTTTATCTAGAATTAATTAATATTTTAAAATTAGTTATTTCATATATTTTATTTTAATTAAAATAAATTTATTTTAAAATTAATTTTATAGTTAATTACCTATCATTATTTGATAATTATTTAATGATATTGTTCCATTGTATCTTTACTGAATTTCAATTAGTAAGAAAAAAATAACTAAAAGATAAATACTATTAAAATAACTTTAATTTAAGTAATTTTATAAAGTATAAAGCCATTATTTATTTTTTAAAGGACGATACATAAAATTAGTAGAGGGGAGTTAAAAAATCGAGGCAATATCGCTTTGGACCCCACGCACCCCCACCCCACACCCCACTCCCCGTTGGTCCTCCACCCCATCCACTCTACAAACTACTACTACAGTCATCACTAGAAAAGCAAAAAGCAGCGAAGAAGCAAAGGCTGACCTTTCTTCTCTCTCCAATTTGTGTCCCTTTTATCACTCCATAACTGGCGCCATCATTCAAGGACACATTTCACTCAACTCTCTCACTCCTTAATTCCCCCCAACCTTTCAACCTCAAGGTATCAACCATTAACATTGTCTTCTTGGCTCTTCTTTTTCTTGAGTTTTTTTTGGTGAAGTTTTCATATTTTTCCAAGTCTCTATAGGTATGAACTCATTTTCTTGATTATTTATCTTTTCTGTTTGATGCATTGTATTCAAGTTCGTTACTTGTTTGTCCTATTGGTTCTTGGAAAATGGAATAATGGTAGTATTTATAGATTCTTTGCTTTTTTATTTTTATTTATTTTTGTTTCATAGTGGCTAAAGAAGATATCGGAAACAATCTCACTACCTCACCTCCTCCGAGCATGTACATTTTATTCTTCCCAGAGCCCATTTTCGGGAATATAGTGGATATGTTGTTGTAGTAGTGGCTAAAGAAGATGTTAAAGTTGTGGGTTTGCTCTTATCTGGAATGGATAATTAATGCTAGATTTTATCCTGTAGTTGGTTATGGTTCTGTTGTATCTTATTTTTGGAGTATTAATTTGGAAATTAACAAGGAAATGACACTTTCAAGTGTTCTTGTTTTAGGAATTCTCTCTTTTTCTCACTTATCTTGATTTAATTGTTAATTAGCAGCTCCTCTTCTTTGTTTCCTTGTATAATTATCCTGTGAATTGCCAAGAGAAATAGCATGCTGTCTCTGAGTTCTATTTTCTTTTTCTTTGAGGGTGTGGGGTTGGGTTGGCAATAAAGAAATACATTCTTTATCTTTTCTCTTTGTTAAAAGACAGAAGCTCCCTTTCTCACGGACTCCAATGGGGCCATGTCCTTACACCAGTATTTTCAGCTTTCTTGATTTCTTTTTCTTGTAGTGATTGTTTGAAGATTTGGAAGGCATATATGCGATTGCTGATTGCTGATTGCTGATTTTGTTTTGGAAGGAAGGGAATAGAAAATTTGTTACCAGCACAGGGGGAAATATGGCGAAAAAGCAGCTGGATTTCAATGCACCACTTCTATCTGTGAGGAAAATACCATCATCTTTAGCTTCCAGTGAGAGAGCAAATAAAAAGATTGTAGATAAGATACCACCAAATAGACTACAATCACTACCTGTCAAAAAATCAGATTGGGAGTTGAGTGCGGTGACTAAACCAGCAGCTGTTCCATTTGTGTGGGAACAGATCCCTGGAAGACCAAAAGATGACAACGAAGTCCGAACTAATCTTCGTGTGGAGCGCGCAAGTAGTCCTAGGTTGCCCCCAGGAAGATTGCCAGAGACTGTTCGGTTCTATTCGGGTGAAAGGCCTCGTACTCATAACATTTACAGGTCTCCAGCTGAAGGACTGCCTTGGATGGATCATGCAGCTTTACTGGATAGCCTGGTGGAAAGTATGTATTCAAGAGGAGATAGAGAAAATGAGGATGATGCCTATTCTGATGCTCTTGAAACAATGTCACCTACCGAATCCTTGTCCTTGAACTGCAGTGTCAGTGGTTTGAGCGGACATCAAAGTTCAGATTTGCAACCATCCGGAACCTTTTCAATTGACTCCCAAACTCGAGACTTTATGATGAGTCGATTCTTGCCTGCAGCAAAAGCTGCTGTCTTGGAGACGCCTCAATATGTTCATAAAAAACCAGTCTCTGCTGAACAACCGATGCCAGTCAAAAAGCTAGTCCCCGTGGAACGAAAGCCTGTGGTTAAACCATTGGAATCTTACCCTGTCTCACCTTATAGCAGCTATCCAGCAGATGTAGGAAGTGAAACTGAAGATGATGTGTCTGAGAATCCGCACAAAAAGCCAAGTAAAGGGTGGAAATTTTTCCCTCGGATTTGTGTGAAGAATTCATTGTGCCTATTAAATCCACTGCCAGGACTGAAAGTGAAGACTCGTGCTCCCACACCCTCAGCTCAATCAGTAAAAAGAGTTCCAGGAATGAAGCCAAAGATGGCACAGAGTCCCACATCTTATGCTCATGAAGTCAAGAAACTAAGTAGAAAAGCTTATAGTGGGCCTATTGAGAAGGTAAGAATCATAGTCACTATTTCTTTTTCTGTCCTAAGATTAATAAGATTTATATCTGTTTCTAATGATCTGGTTCTTTGCAGAATGCTTGTGATAACATAAATAAGCAAAGATTTCATTCTGGAGTACTGTCTCGCGAGCTGTACAAACCTGATAATAGGAGTTTGTCGGGGCAGCTGACTAACCCTAGCGATTCATGTAAGCTTGTTGGAATCTCTCCTGGCAGGCGTTCAAGAAGTGGAGCTATATCTCCCTACCGAAATGTAGCACCCCCATCTCCATTCAATGAGGGTACACGGTTTCTTGGTGTGCCAAAGGAAATGGAGAGTCTTTGGGCTAGTCGCTTTGATTCATTCCGCAAAGGTTGTTACACTGTCAAGGACAAAGCACCACAACGGATGGTCACAGGAAGGTTTTTTGATTCACCAAGTGAAATAGTTGAGAAAACCTTGTATGTAGATTCTGTAGATAATGTGCCACTTTCAGCCCCTAATACTGCTTCTTCTAAACCTAAGGGATTAGTGAACTCCTTGGATAAGAATATGAGAACTCCGCTTGAAAACAGTAAAGTGTCTGAAAAATTGGCTGCCGTGGCTCCTACTAAAGGTGCCAAGCAATTGGATGTTTCAGAGAAAGATGGCAAACAGATTGCTGAAAAGAAGTCTTTCCTTGATTTGATGGAAGCTTCTCCCATGTCCATATCAAGACACAAAGGCCCTGCTGATCAAGAGTCTTTGAAACCAAAGCAAAATCTTGATACAGTACCCGGAGCCTTAGAATCTTCAAAAGTGCATCCTTGTGGAAATTTAGGTACAGAAAACGAAGATAACCCAAATTTAAATGACCCAAAAGATTCTAACCTTACCTCCTTGGAATCTACTTTACCACCACCATTACCTAAATCTCCCTCCGAGTCTTGGCTTTGGCGCACGCTGCCTTCCATTCCTTTGAAAACCCCATTCTTGAGTTTTAACTCTAAGAAGCAGCATCAGAAGCCCCACACTGATGATACCAAGTGGGAGACTATCGTGAAAACTTCTAATTTGCACAAGGATCATGTCCGTTACTCTGAGGTAACCTCCTTTCCATCTTTCTAGTTCTTTGGAGCAGACTTTGATGTTTGAGAAAGTGAAATTATTTACTTGTGCTCCATTTTGTTTGAACAGGAACTATATACTCTTGATTCTTGTCAGCAGAGCAAACCTTGAAGATGGATCATGCATTGATATGAAGCATCTTGTTTCTATTGGTATAGCTTCAATGATATCATGAAACTTTATATCATTCCTTCTGGAGTCTCTGTCACCATTTTAGTCTAGGTATACGAGGAATTCTTTTTCCTATTCCACTTCAAAAGAATACTTGGTTTTGAGAGTGATGATTGTTGTAATTTTCAATTGACATAGTAGTGGGCATGAGCATTGCTGAGTTTTTTTTTGTGTTAAAACCAGCCCTTGCCTTGATATATGAATGAATGAAATTTGATTCTATATGAGATATTCTGGCATAGTATTGCTTTTTATAATGTAGCCTTGAGCGTGAAGTAATTATCTTTAGCTTTTCTGGCAATATTTGATTCAATTCTTCCTCTTCTCACTCATCTTTTGCTCCATCAAATGAGCTAGCTCACGGATATTTAACAGGGAGAGTATCAGGTTTACATCTGCATTTTGACTATAAAAGGCTCGGTAGTAATCCGGTCTTTTATCTGAAACAGGCTCGAGTAATAGAGTTGCACCATATTTGGGGTTCACAATCAAGGTCTTGGAGACGAATTCAGGATTTTAGAGTCTGGGTGTCGGTGAAATTGAGTTTGCATACATTTTGTTTAAGATATTCATCAATCTATATGATCCATACTGAAAGCAACGCGCGCAATTGAGCTTGAGCCTACAGTCAATAGCCTAAATCTCCCTCCATTGCCTGGAGAAAAGCACAAGCTCATTGCCTACCAGAATATAAGTCTATTTATGCAATCTGAGAGATCTAGAATTGAACCCTTATGAGCTATGTGAGTTAAAAAGGAAGGGGAACTGTTGGGGCCTAACATGAGCCTAGGCACAGCCCTCAAACCTATGCCAGCCTAGGTGAGCTTGGATTTTAATTCAAGCCCAATTCCATTGGGCACTTAAAATCTATGTCGCTCGGACTCTCCAAAAATGTCATCGGGTGCGTGTCGGATCCTTAAAAAATAGAGCATTTTTTGGAGGATTCAAGTAACTTAGCTTAAAACACTCAAATTCCTAATTCTTCTCATCATTTCCTTGAATTTCAAGAAACTCAAATATAGTGAGCTATCTTACAGAAACTCAAACATTCTATTCATGACTTTATTAATACTTAGTTCAAGACTTTATCAAGATTAATTTTGTTCTTGAGTTTACCCTTCAACTTTATCCAATTCACCCCTCTGCCTCTAATAGTCAACATAATCAGGGTAGGACTCATGACCATTACTCAGTTGGGCTGGGTGAGAACTTGTTTTTCTCTTTTACCACTCTTCTCTTGTATACTGTCCAGCCCAATAACACTGATACCTGCTTGTCAGTCTGCTGCAAAATGGTGTATTACATCTTCTTCAAGCAAGTCAACAAACTAAAAATTATTATTGCTACAGCTAGAAAGCGTACTGCGTATGTCCAAATCTTTACTTGTCCACTTGGCATACGTCTAAAGAAGCAACAAAATAAAGTGATAATTTTACTATACATAGAATAGGTAGAATGCCAAAAATATTTAGTGATTTTTCAAATTGAACAAATAAAAATAAATATTTATTTTAGTGTATCCGACAAATAAAAATAAATAGAGGGAGTAATTTGTTTGACATTTCTCTTATTTTTGTACGTCAAAGAAAAAGCTACAACTTTGTGTTTTTAAGAACTTGTAATGATGTTTAAGCTGTATATTCTCAATTTATCTTAATTATGACAAGCTACTATAGAAATTGACAAGATTTATTCTGAAAAAAATAGCAAATATAATTTTGGTCTTATTTATATTTATATCATATATATGCGGCAGAATTTAAAGATTTGATAGTACTAAGTTGGATTTCAACTAATGTTTATCTATATATTTTGTCATCTTTAGTTAGATTACGACTAATACTTATTAATAACTTTAAAGGTTTTTTTTTTTGTAAATTTACTCTTTGACATGTGGTTTTAACTTATTATTTCATATTAATTTGTTTTGTCTCTTTCTTTATATTATCCTTGATTTAAGTCAATATAACTTCATTTGCCATTATATAAAAAAAAAATAAAAAATTTTGAGATATTTTACAACACTTTAATTTGATTTCCTCTCTCCTCTACTCCCTCCCCCATCCCACCCCGCTCCCCAACCCAACCCAACCCACACATACACCGCTTTCTCTTTTGTGTTTTATATAATGACATTAAGTTAGTAATTTTGATAAATAAATATATGTTATTGTTAATAAATAATAATTCTAAAATTTATAATGATTTACATTACTTTACTACTATATATAGTGGAGAACATTTAATTTTTCTAGGTTTCACATGAATTTATTATGTCAATTTTATCCTAAATTATATTTTAAAGACCTTGGAAGATCCCACCCATTTTTGTAAATTTAAATCATTGTATTGACATTTAAAATACTATAGAAAAAGTAATGATCTATATAAAAAAGTGACAGTGACACCCTAAAAGATCTATTTATCCAATTAAATTAAAAATTATTTAAAATAACTTGATGATTTTTTTTTATGAAAAAAATAAGAGATAAACTCAATTTTAATCTATTTTATCCCATATTAAAATTTTAATGATCTTGTACGATTTCACCCATTGAAAGAACATCTACAAAAGTATTTTGCCAAATCAGACTTTCAACTATTTAATTTAAATGTTATCTTTATTTATAAATTAACTTTATCAATGTAATCATACAAGAATTTGTAGCCTCAAATATTTTTTATATTACTTAAATCTTATATTTCTAAAAAATAAAATGGATTATCCAATAAATTTAATTGAGAAAAGATAATGAAGGTAATTCAACATAAAACAATAATTATTTTAGATTGTTGAAATCATTAATTTAAAAAAATTCAGTGAAATAAAAAGGAGAAAAATTTTAGTCTGTATTTTTTTTGAAAATTAAAAGAAAGTCTAAAATATATTCTAATAAAAGGTTGTTTTTTAGCATACAAAAACTTTTACTTCCTTTATTTTTAACTTGTTTGTTTGATTTTGACTTAGCTCGAAGTTTAAATGCATGATGAAGATTTTTGAATTTTGTGATTTTAAACTAAAGATATATGTGGAAAGAACAAAAATATCATTTAATCTTATGGTCTTAAACATGTGGTATGAAAATAGATAAATTAAAAGAGTCTGCAAAAAGAAAAGAGATATTCTTTTTTAAATGAACTAAAAAAAAAATAGGACACAAGAAATTAAAACGAATATATAATTTAACATTTTAAAAATATTGAAAGATTATCAAACTGCTTTCAACTAATACTTTAATGTTACAAAAACAAATAACAAACTAGAGTAGCAAAAAATAGCTATAAATATAACTATTAATGTAGTATGGGCTTGGTCTAAATGACACTAGCTTGTGAAGAAAAGAGAAACATCCCCACCAATATTAAATTCATGTAGCTAGCAAGGTAATCTTTTAAGTACTAGTAACAAACTAACAATTAACCCATCAATTTTTTTTTTTTGGAAAAAAAAATAATTATTCAGCATCGTTAATACTCCATATAGTTCCCAAGCCATATCAAACTTCAAGACAAAAATGTACACAAGAGTCGAACCTAAAAATTGGTTTTGTAAAACAAAGAAAAATACTAAGAATGATGAAAGGGATGAGTGACAACTCAAACTGAATGGTTGCGGCCTATATAAGGAAAGTACTTAGGAGATCTGACACCAATTAATATAATGTTAATTGCTTGGTCAGATCTCAAGTACTCACCCTCCTACCTAGGCTGCTATTTCTTCTACTATCTTCACAATAATTAACAAGCTAATTTAATTATTTTGTATTTTAGAACCCTAATATAATCCCTCTTATTAGCTAGGTTGCTGAGTAAGTGGGCAGTGAAAGAGAAAGCATTGTGTTTATATCTGATTGATCCCTCCTATTGCTCTCATTCTTGTCCTCTGTGCTTCTGCTTAATCTTAGTTGCAAATCAGGTAACCAGTCTTTTTCCTCCAAGGGACTCTTGTCTTGTTTCATCTGCAAATTCAAAATTACTCATTAAACAATGTATAACATGACAACGTTTAGATAAGTAGTAGCCAATATTAGTCAAACTGAACGTTACATTAGCAGTACTGATCGATCAGTAATTTATTTTATATAAACGAGGGGTTGAATTATCAAATGCTACTTGGACTAAAAGGATTGGCCGGTTCAAGATGATTAGCTAAATATTGCAACTCTTACCAATTTTTAGTTTCTTTATTTGTTTGTTATAATTTGTTTAGTTCTTAGATAAAACTAATACAGTAAGAATATCTTTTTTATGATTACTGAAACATAAAAGAATTATTTCTCTAAAGTATTTTAATTTGACAAGATTTCATGGGTCAATTTGAGTTACATATTATTTAGCCAAATCAGTCCAACTGCATAAGTGGGCTGAATTGATCGATTCGACCAAAATAGGGTAAGCTGATAAGCGAGATGGTCCTTAATCTGTCTAGACTTAATCAAACGAGTTGAACGGATCATATTTTTTAATAGGTGATCTTGCCACACCTTTAATAAAATTAAAGTAATCGAGTTTTAATAATTGTGGTAAGAGTGAGCTAATGCTTTTGTGTATTACCTCAAACGTGAAAGGTGTCACAAGATTTTGCTCGAGGGCATTATTGTTTCTGCAGTACTTCCACTTGGAATATGGTTGTCCCAAATTTTGTTGAAGCCAAAAATGGGAGTTTTTAGCTGAACAAAAATCAGCCCTTTTCTCCTCCCACTGATTGGGGATGAATGGAGGCCACTTTTTCTGTTCAAGAAATTGGGTTGACCTAATTGGGACAATATCATGTATTCCATTTTCTTCAATTACTGCTTGTCTTGGTGTCTGCCAGCTCTTCATTCTCAACAAATCTTCACCTTGCAGAGACTTGGTAGTATTACATAAGCCTCCTTGATTATCGGAAGACCACTGCATGTACCTATACATTAAATTTGTACTTATTAAATTTAATTTCTATGCAGTGACATTGTAATTTCTTGATCTACCAAGTCCTTAAAAGATAAAAGGAACATAAAAAAGTGGGATTACTGGTTTAATTACTAAAAATAGATGTTGAACAATATTTCTTAGGAGTAGTTTAGAAAACCAAGACATAATTGAGCACATTCTTAATTCCAATTTTATCGTTAGCACACTTTTCATTAATTAAAGAGAGACGGTTAAAGAAATAAGACAAGGATATGATGGTAAAAGAAATATGTCTAATTTCTTAATTAAGAGATGTGCAGACAAAAAATATGACAAGTATTTAGGAACGAACAGAGGGGATAGAAAATAACGTAATTTATAATATCGAGTATATAAGTTGTCCTAAATTATCAATTTATATATAGGTTATCAATTTCAGTACCTGGAAATGATGCCTTTGGACTGATATGGTGGTCTCGAAAAGGAATTTCGAAAATGGCCTTTAAGTGCATGGTCATCATAGTTGAAATTCCTTGCTAATACAATGGCACCATTCATCTTGAAATCTTGTATAGGGTTATATCTTTGACCACCTAGGTGGTTTCTAAAGAAATAGCCTCTTCCTTGCATTCCCCTATTATTACCTCGACCTAACACTACGTACAACAAAAAAATAAAATAAAAATGAATCACCATCAAGATTGGTTGAAAGGAAGAAAATTTTCTAATTTGAAGATAAGAAATGTACCTTGTCCAGATTCATCTAGTTTCTTGCTTCGATACATCTGGATCAAATAAGTATCTTATATTACATTAAGAACAAAACCATATATAAGTATTTCAACTGACCACAATGTGTGTGTATATATAACTACCTGTAGATGACTTTTTACATGGGCAATACTTAGACCTCTCACATTCATCATTTGGAGAACCAACTTAGGTGTGGCTCCTGCAAAATCCAAGTTGACCTTATTAAACATTAAACAAATGTTTCTTGAAAATACGAAGAATCTTGTTTATCACGAACAACAACAAATTTGGCAACAATAATTTTAATAATAGAGTAACAAACAAACAAGCAGGTAATAATAATACCGCGTACTATACATTTTTTTATTTCCTTTTCCCTTTTACGAATTTAGAGAAATAAAGTTTGATATCTATAGGGTGATATCGACCTTTTTATTTGACAAGATACACATTGATCATTAAAATAGTTCTATAAAAATCATTAAAAAAGGAATACTTGCAACAACAATGTCTATCATGATCTCTAGCTAAGTTAATGAAGGAGAACATATAATTCATTTATGTATCTCAACTCCTGATCGGACCTTTGAAAAACCCTTCAATATTGAAACATGGATTTACTTTATACAACATAGCACCAACATGTAGTGATGTAGATAACTGAATTACACACCACTATATTGGTGTTATACTTTTAACTAGTTGAAACGTGAAGTTCTTTTATATATAGTTATCTTTTAGTTGACATGCATGTTGATGGCATAGCTCATGAAGAAGTTAAAAAGTTATAGAATACATGTTGAATGAGTGTCATCTTACTTTCTTGACCACCTAGTCTTTGAATGGCTTGAACAAAGGAGCGATGGAGCTCTGGAGTCCAACGGAGCCTCGGCAATTTCGATCGAACGTATTGCCTTACGTTTTTCTTTTCAACATCACAACTATTATAATTACTTATTCTTTCTGTTTCTTTCTCACTACTATCTTCCACCTCAATGACTTCTTCTTCTTCTTCTTCGCTTTCCCCTTTGTTGTCTTCGTTCAAATCAATGGACGAGGAGGATGAGTTTTCCATAATCATCATCATCTCTTCATGGTCTTGTTTCACTAAATTTTCAGCCATGATGACTAATTGTACGTCTTACTCAACTTGGAGTGCAAAGAGGTCTGTCTTCAATGCAATTGATCAGAAACAAGACTGCATTATGTATATATGAATTAATAAGAATTCGATTAATTGGAAGAAAATAGCATTAGATAAAGAGAACATGATTCAATATGGTAAAATAGAACTAGCTTCCATGAAGAATCTCGTGAACCATGCATTGAGCCTTTGGCCATAAGTTATACCCCAAACCATTTTAGGTTGAGGGCAGGTCTGTCAGGACATCACTCTTCTTGTGAAATAAATAAAGCTAGTGCCATGTAATGAAATTTCTTTCTAGGTATGTGTGTATATCTATGTGTATGTATACTTTTTACTAGTTGAGAAGAGGGTGGGGGTGGGGGGTAGGGGTCAGTTGGTAGGTGCTTTTCTTGATCTTGTATGGGCCCTCTGGAGGTAACTGATGAACAATAATATGCCACAGTAGTGTTCTCTATATATTATATTACTATATAGTAAGTAACAACTATGGAATGAACATATTTAATTTCACCATTGTCGATCTGTACTTGGTTACAGACTGTTTTTTCGCGTGCAATAATAATATTGTACTCTTTGCCAGTGGAACAAAATATTTCTGACAGTATGAACTACTAGTTGGAAAATTTGCAGATGGCAGAAACTAAAGTTTTAACAGCACAAATCTGCAACTTGAATTTAATGGTAATTATATTCCCAATGTTCTACACAAATGGAAGTAGATATATGACATAAAGAAATGTTTTAAGTCAAATAAAGACTGTTGAAGCTGGCAGCTGATTTCTTTCCAGTAAAGATGTGTCCTGGGAGGTTACGAAATTAAAAAATCCAGAGTCTTTCATGATGATTTAAAAATCCAGCAATATTTATTCTTGTTTTATATCCTCAATACTAGGTAACTCTACTGAGTACTTAATTAGTTCTTCTCCAGAACACCCAAAAAAATGATTAGGTACAGAGAGAAATATGACTAGACAAGTGAGGCATGATTAGGTTGAGAGTTTGAGTCACGCTAGAGGGTAAGTGGGAACACTGTTAATCCTTCCCGCATGGAAAAAAATAAAATTAAAGACCATATATACCAAAATTAGAAGTAAATAAAATCTCTAGAACTGATAGAAGATAAAAGGTACTCTAACAACATATGTATCAGGGAAAAAAGTCCTAGATGAAGTGGCTGAAAAAAAGTACATACTATATATAAATTGATTAGCCCTAGCTAGCTTTTTCCATAAGGAAATATTTCCCAATTTTCATAATATGCAGAATATGGCTGTGCTGAAACTATATTATCTCTTTGCATCAAGAATGAAGTCTAGCTAATATTTAGTACTTAAGGGAAATATTATTCATGGGAAAATAATCAATATTAACTTCAATTCGTACACAGTGCAAGATGTATAATAAAGTAAAGAGAAATTTCTTCAAAGGAAATTAAGAAGGGAGAAGGGAAAAGAAGAACATGAAGAAAAACAATAATAAAGTAGTATTCAGGATATAGCTGACAATCACTGGAAAAAAGAAAAGAATCAATGAAAGGAAGGAAGGAGAAGAAACAATTTCAAACTGTGTAACTAATTTTTTCCCTAATAATTAGTCAGATTTCTGTTTAATATTCCTATATATTCACATACTTGATATAGAGGGGAAAAAAAGAAAGTTTATGATTGTACTTTTTCTAAATACAAACCATCTATCAGTCAGCTGCTTGCTCAGTTTCCAAAAAACCTTCTATAGACGATCGATCACTTGCTGCACATAGAGTCAAACATACCCTAATTAATTTTGCTTGAAAGTTTAAAACAATAATAGATACGTCTTCGTTTCAAACAAGTTAGATTGATCTATCGATCAGATCAACTAAATGTATGAATCATTACTGTCCCAATTCAGCTTGAAAGTACATAAGAAGACAAGAAATTTTCCTTTGATAGTGGAAAATATGAAGAGAAGGCTAAAGGAGAAAGTGTTATATTTTTCCTTTGGGGGGTTGGGAGGTTTTTGTTTCATTCAACAATGGAATTGATTTTCAATATACATGTTGATATGACTTTTCTATGAAGTTCTTTTTACTTCGATTAAATGACAAATGAATACATTTAATATAACAAGAAAAATTACAAGCTTGGACGTAAGACAGTCCACTTGTGCTAATTATAATGTAATAATTCTGGCATTTATATATAATTATTATTATGGATACAGATGAGGCCACTGGTCCTTCCTTTTGGTTGAACTTATAATTAGTGTATCATGTGACTTTCCCGAAAAGTTATTTTAAAATCTGTAAAACCTCTTTGTTTGACAGTTGTACTCCTACATCTTTTTACTTTTCTTTCTCAATGTATCTTATAGTTTGACCTTTGTTTGAGGACTTCCCCATTGAATGTATACTAAATAAATCTTCTGTTTTTTTTTTTTTTTTTTTTTTTTATGATAGAAAAACAACAAAGGAGTCGGCTGTTTCATCTAAAAGTCGTATATTCATATGGCCATTATTGTCCAAACATATATATATATATATATTATAGTGGGGGTCTCTTGTATGTTTAATTATATCTACTTAGAGGAGTTCATGCGTAATACATGAGCTCTTGTAATTTAGCTTAGTTACTTTTACTTTATTATGGGAGATACTTTTTATGTTTTAATATTTGCATTATAATTTTTGGTGTTTATTATCACATTATACAGTAATTTGATCATAAAATATTTGATCAGAGCGTGCGAACTATATATCACCAGTCAAGTTTGATATGAGATGAACTATACATTTATTTTGTGTAAATAATTTTTCATTGAGAGATATATTAGAAAGTGAAAAATGTTATATATGAGGACGTTTTTCAAATCTATCTCGAATAACGTTTTTATTGAGTCAAAATAATTATCAAAAATAACTTTTTTATCTCATAAAATAAAAGTAATTAAAGTTTGAGTATAGTTCGCTCTTTTAAAGCCTCAACTATGAAAATACACTGAATTTTTGAATATGTGTGCAATGAGTTAATTAGGTTGATGTTCCAAACCGTCATTCATTTCTCTAACACAAATTTTTAGTCAATTATTTTTAAAGATGAAATGGTTAATTTCTCTTCCATCGAATTCTAATTAATTTTTAATTAACATGGGGCCAGGGTCTACCTTACGTGACATACATACGAGTTCGTCCTTCACGAACTAGCTAGCTAGATGCCTGTATAGGTCGGTCAAAAGTTTGATTAATTCCATCCATTAATGTGAGGTTATATCTATTTATTTTTTTTTGTTTCAAAATGGTTCTCAATCATGCTTCGACAATTAAACGTCTTCGGTTGTTAAAAGTTAATTTGACTAATATTTAAAGGTAAATTAATGTGTATTAATTTAATAATTTTAAATTAAAATTAAAATTTTAAAATTATACAAAAGATAATTTAAATTATATTTTTTCTCCTCCAAAAATATTGATCAAAATTCATATCTTTCAACTGTATTAATTAGATTCTTATATGTATCATAGAATTTTGCTCAGGGACGGGGCGGATCTAGAGTGTAGCAATGGGGATTACACTGTATTTGTGAGGCATTTTTTCAATTATTTGTGTGTATGTAAATATATAGTTTTTGAACCTCTTGAACGTACAAGTAGAGGTTGGCCTAGTGGTTGAGGACTTCAAAATTCACCTTAGCTTTCAAGTTCAAATCTCAAGAATTACTCATATTACTAGTATATAATATATATCTTGGAAAATTATTCTTTGTTTTCACCAAAACGACACGGCTAAGGTTAAGCGTTCATACTTGTAAAACAAAAGCCATACCTCCCTTGTTTCTTCTCGATGGTCAAATCTTTCTTTATACTCTAGTCTAGACATAACAACTTGTATATGTAGCCTTGTTAAGATGGTTTATTTGCTAACATTAATTGAAGAAGGAATTTAAGTTATAGCAGGTACAAGTGGTGGGTGAAAATATAACAATTAGTCAATTTCTGGTGGGACAGTTGCATGCAATCAAAGAAGTTGTAAAATCTTTGACTTTGGCATTCACTAATTATTCATATATATGCCGTACTGCATTGTTAGATCACTAGGATAAGACATGGTTAATTGAGAAAAAATCAAACTAATATAAAGTTAGAAAATTTATACCTTCAAATTGACCTGCTTAATTGTTGGGTTCGAAATCGAGAGGGCGTCATGCGAAAGCTATTAGTTGCAAACTATTGAGACAATAAATCAGAGGAAAAGAAAAACATACTAAAAATATGATTATTATATAGTTTGGCCAATTGGCCTACATATAAAAACTTAATATAAAAGAAAACATAAAACTATTAGAAAAAAAATCTCCCCTAAGCAAAGTCACTTTAAAGACTACATTATGGATGCTATTATGTTATGACATGAGAAGGGGATCTTCTATTTATAGATGTCCAAAACCTTTCCTCCAAGAAAGAGGTTAGTCAAATATGAAAAAGTTTTATATTTTTCTTTAGGAAAAGTAAAAGTATTTATGGTTACTTTTATTTTCCTTACAAGAAAAAATAAACTTAAATTTGATAAAAAAATCGGGCCAAAAATCCTAACATTAATTTATTATAAAGCAGTCACTAAAATTATGACATGATCAAGATTTAGAATTAGTGTAATTTGATGTACTATATATACTCTTTTTTAATTCTAATTTATAGAGTTATTCAAGTCTTTTGAACAACTACCTTGTTCCCTCTAATGAAATGCAACTTAAATTAAAGAAATTAAAAGGAGTAATCGTATTATGAATTAGAGCTCGTTTGATTTAGTTGACTGTAAGTATTAGAAGATGAATTATTAAATGAGAAAGAATAAAGAAGAGTAGAGAGAGACGAGAGAGTAACTCTTATTACTTCTTGATTTTTGGTAGAATCTCGTGTTGATAACGTGTTATAAAACAAGAAAGAATAAAGTAGAAGAGTAGACAGAATAGAGAGAGTGATTCTTATTTCTTCTCCTGAGGGATGAGAGATCATAAGATTGTCAATACAATAAACAAAACTCCTCTATTTATAAGGAAAATTTACTCCTAGTCTGAGTAAGAGACGGATGCTTCAAATCCTAATAGATATCAAAGTAGATCTTGATAGACATTCACTATAATATAAATACATTCATAACACTCCCCTTTGAATGTCTAGATAGATAATGTGACTCGTTAAAGCCTTACTAGAAAAAACCCAGTGGGAAAAAAAATCTAGTAAACAAAAAAGAGTACGCATCTCTAACAATACACATATAGGCTGCCTCATTAAAAACCTTATAAGGAAAACCCAGTGGGATAAAACCTTGACAAGGAAAAAAAATACGTGTATTTGCTCCCCCTAATGAGAACATCCTTAAACTTTTGCATCCCGATCTTATGCACCATCTTCTTGAAAGTTGCAATTGAAGGAGACTTAATGAATAAATCAGTCACATTGTCACTTGAACAAATCTGCTGCATGTTAATATCACCATTTTTTTTGTAGCTCATGTGTATAGAAAAGCTTTGATAAAGTGTGCTTCGTTCTATCCTCCATTAAGATGTGTTATGCATGATGCATTATCTCCGTATAAAATTGTGGGTAGATTGTCATATTTCACACCATATTTTTCTCGAATGAGATGTATCATGGACCTCAATCATACACATTCTCGGCTTACTTCATGAATAGCTATTATCTCAGCATGATTCGATGAAGTGACTATGATAGACTGCTTTGTATATCTCCAAGATATTGCAGTACCACCACATATGAACACATAGGTTATTTGAGACCGAGCTTTATGTAGGTCAGATAAGTATCCAAAATCAGCATGACCAATAAGATCGGGACTGCAACTTGCTAACAAATTAACTAAAAAAAAAAGGCTATATCAGGCCTTGTAGGATTTGCAAGATACGTTAGTGCATCAATTGCACTAAGATATGGTACTTCATAACCAAGGAGTTCCTCATTCCTTTCTTAAGGTCGGAATAGATTCTTATTCAATTTTGCCATGTTTCTCATTCAAGCAAATGCTCTAATGCTTTTGAAAACTCTCCAAGAGTTTCAATGATACTCAAAACATCAAATTATATCTTATGAGGATAATAAAAAGTTTCCCAGAAACTTTATATGCTTCAGGCATTTTGAATCCTTTAGGGATTTTCATATGGATGTTTGTCAAGTAACAATATCCCACATGTCAAGTGTGACATCATCAAGTGTCTGAACTGCAAATCAAATAAGTTTTACGCTTACGAAAATGCATCTTTTCAGGTTACTTGATAAATGTTTCTACGTCAGCATGCTTAAATAAACGTAGAATTTGAATCCTTGTAATCTTTTACAATATTGCGCCAATATTATATCAAAGATATTATCAATGATATATCATTTTGTATCAGTTCACAATGTGACATAACATTTTGAGATCTCATCACTTCATTATTTCAGATACCTGAACCTCTCATAGGTTTCATGAAGTGTTATGTCGTAGGATCTTCAAGAGCACATTGCCTTCTTATTATGATTATTTGATCTTTATCCTTTTCAAGGATTATTTCATTTGGAACCGATTAGTCTACCACGCTTCATGCATACGTAGATTTTGTCCTTTAGGAACACAAAATAAGAGCACTTGCACTTAATATGAGATGCTTTCGACATTTGACTTGAATTATCTTTTGGATAAGGATCTGGTGATAATCCCTAACATATTTCATAGCGCTTATAAACTCCCCCTTATGTTAGGAAAACTAACATACATCCTCTACTTCTTTGAGGAATCCATCTTTGTGCATTATGGTATATTCATTAATCGTATAACGCACATCAAAATTATTAGATGGAATAATTGGTTCCCGACCTTGAACCAATTGAGAGGGAAGAAATAATCATAATTTATTGGTCTAATGCATACAAGTGTTATTGCAATATATCGTATTTCAGACCAACACATGAAGTTTTGTTCTCATTAACAATAGTTTAGATATTTATCGAAGGCATTCAATGCTAAACTATCATCATCAAAATAAATTATCTTGAATACACAATCTGAAAGTCATGCTTAACTCGATTTTCTTGAGCGAGCAACTTTATGAATGTCAAACTGCAGGTTGACAATAAATGTACATGTGATCATCTTATTGATGCATCATTTTAACATATCACATGATAGATGAACGGACCCTTATTCACCTTTTATAATTTTCAGATTTGAAGGGATCCAATCCCAATATTAGTTGGTCCAACCAACTTATTATAAGAACAAATGACATAAACAATTCTTGAACAAACTTCTAGTTCTTCAATACATGCACATCTTCGACATGTCACAATCGTTCATATCAATTTATGAACTTTTATTCTAGTAAACTCCAAGTTTACCATGACATGTACTTTTTCTTTAGTAAATTTCAGATTTACTATTACATGAATAAATTTTAGATTTACTACTTCAGAAGTAGATTTCAAAATTATTCAACCTCTTTCGGAGGTGAGTTGTGATACAATCACAATCAAGTGCACGTTTGCATTAATAAGTTTCTCATTCACCAAGAATGAAATATAATCGTGCCTTAAGCCTATCAAATTATGATAGCTTATAACCTCTTTCAAGATTTTGCTAATTCAGAAGCAAATCGAGGCATACATATGATGTAGAGAATTTTTTTCTTTAGCATATCTTATAATCATATAAGCGTGTGAAAATATCATCACTTTTGATGATCATTATCATATTGTCCCTCCACTCGTATATTCGTGCATTCAATCACTTGACTTCTTTCAGACATATTATGCACTGCTACCACATACACTTTAAGAATGAAGTAAGTTGTCATATTTCAGACTTATTATATATTGCTACCATATTCACTTCATGGAATGGAGCATATTTAATGGGTCGAATTTCATGACTTTTCATCAAACACCCATTATTTTGCCTTAGACATCACAATATCATTAATATGGTGTATTAAGATTCAAACTCAACATCTTATCCATATAAAAATGTCTTAGGCATGGATCGACGGAACTTGAACCCATCATATTATCATCTTTTTTGATAATATTGTTCTTGAGGAATAAATTTAAAATATAAATGGTTCCAAAACAATTATTTTTCCTCAAATTCAATAATAATTATATTAGTAGTAGCAAAAGAAAGATAACATAAAGAATTACTAACCTTGAAATCCTTCAGATTTATAATCTCACCTTGTTTGGTAGAGTCTCGTGCTGATAACGTGTTATAAAATAAGAAAGAATAAAGAAAAAGAGTAAAAAGAATAGAGAGAGTGATTCTTATTTCTTCTCTTACGGGATGAGAGATCATAAGATCGTCAATACAATGAACAAAACTCCCCTATTTATAGGGGAAATTTATTACTAGTTTGAGTAAAAGAAGGATGCGTCAAATCCTAATAGTTATCAAAGTAGATCTTGATAGATCTTGATAGACATTCACTATAATGTAAATACATCTATACCAAAAACTAATTTTTATAAGTAGTAGTTCGGTATTTGGAGAGAAGTGTTGAAAGTGCTAACAAACAGTTGATGTGCTAGATTAAAAAAAATATTGATAAGTTGTTTTTTGTTAAAATGATTAAGATACCTTAATGTTTATACAAAACTTATGAATTTAGTGTCACTGTAAAGCAAAAGAGGAATGATGAATAAAAAATGAAGAGGAAGTTAGTAGTTTTATTCTGTGAAAGGTACTTTAATTTGAAAAAGAATAAGTAATACTTAGGATAAAAGTTGCTGCTGGAAATTAAGGAATTAGCGGCCGATAATATTTTGTAGCTAAATAACAGAAATTTCATGTTAATTTCATTTAGCTACATATTAACGACAGATTATAAGAAAATTCAATTGGCTAAGAGTATTTTAGCAACAGGTTAGTTGGAGATTACCAACAAATTTCATAACTAATTCCTATTTTAATTAGTGAATAATAAAAAACTTGACCAAATTCAAAATGCTTATTAGATGAAAAAGACATAAAATAATCGAAATGATTACCTTATGACTTTTAACTGATTTTGATTTATAAAAATGTGCTTATAATTACTTTGATTTATAAAAATCTGCTTATATAAGTTTAGCTAAAATATATGAAAAAAGTAGATAAATCATTTTACCTTTTTTTATTCAAAGAAAGGATAAAATATATTAACTAGTGTTGTGGAACATGTCAGTGCTATCTAGTCAGGTCAAATATAGTTACATTTGGTCTTAATGAGTTTAATTGCAACCCCTAAATTGATATGCAAGGGGAAATCACGACTGGAGTGACAATACACAGCAGTCAAATTTTGGTGCATATTATATTGCATTTTAAAATTTTATTTTCTCCTGTTTCATTTCTATTCTTTATTCTTTCATATTTAATGGACTTGACATGCAATTCTAGAGGAGAATATGGTTCCATCACATATTTAATTACCAGCCTCCAATTTTTTTAATATCATGTACTTTGAGAAAACTTTACTACATTGAGAATAAAAGTAGTCATAAAGATCTTGGTGAAGGCCAGTTGTCCGCTCCTACTTAATAAATCTTCAAAACCAAACAAACAATATTTGATTTAATACTAGTACTGTATATAATTAAAAAGACCCCAGTATGTACGTAGCAGAAGAAAATAAGCTCATTATGTTACGTAACATAAATATTGTATAATTGTTCGATTACCTTCTACTATCAAAATAATCTTCGGTTTTACTTTAAATTAAAATATTTTTAATGGCCTAAATTTTTTATCCCCAAATAATTGACATTGATCAGGGTACGTCTTCCTTATTATTTTTAACTTTTGTATATTTTTTAGCGAAAAGATAACTATATTGACTAAGAGAACAGCTCGAACTGTAGCTCAATGCATATATAATAAGAATAATGTTTATTATGATGTATTCTGTGGAAAAACACAGGAGTTGTCAAATATTGATCATTGAACTAGTCAATTATCTCAGAGGAATTATTGAAAATTAGCAAATTGAAACCCTATATAGTAATTTAACCCTACATATAGTACTTTGAAATATATATTTTGACTTTTGCATGGGAATTAGGTAACTTGTCCACATCCCTGTTAGGGATTAAGAATATCATATCATTCATTGAATATAATAAATTTAATATTTTAAAAAATGCGTTAGATAATGAAATTTATTGCTAAGGGTGAATTGGGTAGAAATAAATAAATTATTCATTAATTCTATAAACTGGACAAGTATTGTTGTACATTACAAAATAAAAAAGTGAACAAATAAAGATAAACGAAGAGAGTAGCTTCTCTTTAATTACCTACAAGTTAGTAATTTCTTTTTCAGGTAGATAATTCATATATAATTGATATCATAAGTTATAAATAATTGAATATATAACTTAAATTGTACTCATTATACTGTGAAAATTCTTCACATACCGTTAATTAATGTGCGCTTAATTTGGAAGTCATTGGACGTGGCGGGTGGAGGGGGAGGGGGTGTACGATGAAGATTTAAATTAGATAAAAAAGACAGTTTGGTGCACTAAAATTTTCGCTATGTGAAAGACAGGGGTGACTCTACCTTTTCGAAAAAAAAGGTTGCCGCCTTAGGCCCCAAAATATGAGGGGCCTCATTTTTTTTTTAGTAATAGTAGATTATATATTTAAAAAAAAATATTAAATACTTTGTAGAAAAAATAAATATTTTATATAAAAGGAATTTAGAAGGAGTTTGATGTATCTTGTCTAGAGTACTATGTCTCAAGAATTTAATACATTGACTATATTATTAATTAAAAGATTTATTATAAGAAATCAATTATATAATTTTAAAAATAAACTTTATAAAGATAATTAATTTTTCTTAAAAACTTCAAGGCTTTCGTTCAATTTTGGCCTTAGGCCACGGATTTGCTTGAGCCGCCCTTGACGCATGGTTCGGGAAAAGCTTCATTATAAGAGTATGTTGTATGTAGTCTTACCTTACATTTCTACCATAGGCTATTTCTTGCACTAGTCGAGGGTGTATTTTAGTGGTCAATGCATTGAGTTTAGAATTATAAGGCTTTAATTTTTAGAATTTAAAATTACAAATCTCAAGAGAGGTAAAAATGCTAGGTCATTTTCAGTAATCTCTCTTAAGCCTTAATTTGTGGACCAGATAGAGTCATTCAATTTCTGTGTGATGATGGATGATAGAACATACCTCATGAAATTAATCGCAAGGAAAACGCAAATAGATTAATGGCCCAAACACCATGATTATAATCTTTTATTTTTTTAAAAAAATATTGTTGCCAGACGCTAATGCAAAGTTTAAGTTGGCGATTGCCCATGAATATTATTTTCAATATTTCAAAATATTTTTTTTAATCATAAATATTTTGAAATAAGTTTTCATAATATTTAGATTTTTGAAAAACACCTCAAAAAGCGTTTTCACTGATTTTGGATTCACTTTTTGTACCTTTTAATTTATTTTTTTTCAAGAAAATTAAATTTTTATTTTCACAACATAACCCAATTTCCTGTAAATTGTTTCAAATTTATTTTCACTTTTTATATTTTTTTAACTTTAAAATTACTTTATTTTCAAAATACTATACCCAAATACAATTCCAACTTCATTTTTAATTTTATAAATATCAAATAAAATGAATATATTTTTTAATTTTCATGTTGAAACGGATATTAAGTGGGGGGAATAACTACATATAAGGTGGCCCTCCCCATCTCCAAAAATTGGGGAAAAAAAAAAATGTTGGCACTATTTTAGTCAATACATAGCGACCTAATATTACGTACTAGCTAGTAGGTGATAATACCTAAAGTTTAGCTAGCTGGAAGGAAGAAATTAAAAGAATTTATGATTACAACTATGCTAATATTACTACTCAAATTTATAGTACTAATTTAAGATGCCATAATATTCGCATGTGTTTGGTAAACTCTACTTAATACTATTATTGTACTATAACCTCAAATATTTTTCATTTGCTCTCCCACGCATACCTCTCCTAAACTGATGAAGTGTTCTTTTTTACAGAATTAAGCTCAGAAAAATGGGAACAAATATTATATTTGGAAAAAAATGAAGAAATGATTTTTTTTGGGATTTATTGTGTTTATTTGCATTATTGAACCAAACAAAGAATAGTCATAAGTTGGGAATTACAAAATCTAATGAAATGTATAACTAATTAGAAGTCCAATAACAACGTTACTGAAAGAATTGAATGAAGTATTTCAGAAAAAAACTATTAATATATCCCTAGAATCTTTGAACCTCAACAACAACAGATTCAGAGATTTGAGTCATCCAAGGTAAGGGTGTGTTCATTACAAATTAAAAGTAAATCCTTTCTTAAAAAGTAATTGAGTTTCTTATTTATTATTTAATTTTCCTTCGGCACGTAAGGAAAAAATGTAATTTTAAAAGTATGTATATAAAATCTAGACATATATTATAAGATCTGGTTGAATAGGGGTAGGGGTGTGATTGGTGAGAATGGGATGTGTTGGATGTAACATTGGAGGAGAAAATTTAATTATCGTGAATGTCTATCAAGATTTATTTGATTTCTATCAGGATTTGATATATTTGTCTTTTAGTGTGAAACTAGGGGCAAATTCATCCTATAAATAGAAAAGCTTCTTTCATTGTAAATCATCCCTCAAGAAAAGAAATAAAAATCACTCTCTCTATTCTCTCTACTCTTTTTCTTGTTCTTTATTGTTTTATAACACGTTATTGGCACGAGACTCTACCATCTCAATATTTTTCTTCCTTTTTTTAATGGCTAACAATCTTACGAAGTGTGAGTTCGTTGCCCTTCAAAGTTCGGGCAAGAACTATATTTCATGGGTGTTGGATGCTGAAATCCACCTAGATGCTATGAGTCTTGAAGACGCCATAAAGAATGAAAATACAGCATCTAGTCAAAATCGTGCTAAGGCTATGATTTTCTTGCGTCATCATCTTAACGAAGTTTTGAAAATTGAGTACCTTACTACTAAGGATCCACTCGTATTGTGGAATAGCCTAAAAGAAAGGTTTGACCACTTAAAGATGGTCATCCTCTCAAAAGCACGATATGAGTGGATGCATCTAAGATTTCAAGACTATAAGTCTGTTCATGAATATAATTCTGTCATGTTCAAAATTTCTTCTCAATTGAAACTATGTGGAGAAACGGTGAATGATGACGATATGATGGAAAACACACTCTCCACTTTTCATGCCTCGAATGTGCTCTTACAGCGACAATATCGAGAAAAAGGTTTCAAGAAGTATACTGAACTGAGTTCTCTTCTTTTCGTGGCTGAAGAAAGTAATGATTTGTTGATGAAAAATCACGAGAACCGACCTATTGGTCTGCACCATTTCCTGAGGTGAATGATGTGCACGCTCACCATGCTAGGCGTGGAAAAGGTTGCGTCCCTGGTCGTGGATGTGGTCGTGATCGTAGTTGTGGTCATGATGATCAAGAAAGAAATTCTGTTCCGGGTGTTAATCATTCATCGAATGAAAAAAGAAAAGATAAGAAACGTGAAGCAATTACTTATTTCCGGTGTGGTGGAAAAGGCCATTATTCACGTGACTGTCGTGCTCTCAAGCACTTGGTTGATCTTTATCAAGCATCACTAAAGAAGAAAGAGAGAAATTTCGAGGCTAACTTTCTCTCTAAAAATGTTGTTGACATCACAAGCTTAGATATAGCAGATTTTTTCGAGCACCCTAAAGGAAAAATTGATCACTTGATTGGTGATGGTTCCGTAAACATGGAAGAATGAATGCTTTTTAATTTTTTTTAATTATTATTGATAAGAATTAGTGAAGAAAGAATCATGTAAAAGTAATTTTTTGCATGAATAATAGTTTTTGATTAGTATTGATTAAGTTCAATTATATTATTGTAGTTTATTATTGAATTGAATTTAAATTATGCCATTATTTATTGAAAAAGAAAAAGAAAGAAACAACGATACATGCGAGAAAATTTTATATGCGTAGAGATGCAGGGATTGAACCCCATTACCTTTTGCATGCAAACTGCAAAGTAAACACTTTCAATATATCATAATATTATATTCTTAATGTAAGATTAATATAGTACTTGTGCAGTTTTACTCTTTGTTGTTGTGTTCATCCGTTAGGTCCCCCGTGACCATCAACTGTTTAGTTTATCCTTCAACAATGTACAGTTTGGATAATGTAATTTGGGGGTTTGGGCCACAGGTGACAAAAGAGTTTTAAAATGAGGTATAGGTGACACACGTCTTAATTATTAGTTGGAGGCGACAATTACTTTATTATAGTTTAAGAAAGTTGGGAAAGTTTGAAAATAATCCAAAAATTTTTAAATTTATACTTTGATCCCAATGTATACCTAAAATAACGGGAAACGGAGGGAAAAAAGGCGTCTTTCTCTCTCTTCTCATCTATTGTTGTTTTTTCTCTCTTAGCGATTTTTGTTGTTAATTATTTCTGTTTCTGCTGCTTTATTCATCATCTTCTGCTTCATTATCATCATCTTCTAATTCATTATCATCTTCATCTTCTTCTTGTCAACCATTTGTTGTTGTTTTTGTTGTTGGTACAACGCTACTGCTGCGATCTGACCAATTTCTTAGGTCAAATTTTGTTTACTACATCACTTTCCACTTTGACATTACTTCATAGGTGACTTTGGTAAGTAAAATTATGATTTTTATTCGTATTTGTCATCTGGGTACACTTCTGTTTTCAACAATGGATAGAACCCCGATTATGAATCCAGCATAAGTGCCCACAATTTAAATAGATCAATTATCTGGCGCGTCAGATGAGTAATCTGTTGCATCATAAGATTTATTTGTTGCATCAGACTGTTTATCTGTTGCATCATTGTATTATCTGTTGCATCAGACATATTATCTGTTGTATTAGGATGTTTATCTATTGTACCAGACTAATTATCTATTGCACCAAAATATTTATCTGTTGCACCAGACTAATTATCTGTTGTAACGAATGATTAATCTGTTTGAAACAACACAAATCAACCCCTGCCACAAACCCAACAGATAACCAATATGTTTTCAATACTTGCTATTGCTACTGGATTCAAAATTATTCCTTACGTCCAATTACCCATCCCAAATTTTCTAATGCGATTTCTCATTTTACTTGTCGTTTTCATTAATCAAGAAAAGATTTACAAAAATCCATGTTTTACCCTTTGTATTAATGACTTTTCTTCAAATTAAAATGGAAACATCATTTAATAGGGGGACTATACGCCGACCGACGTTAAAAGCTTTCTTCTCTTATGAAATTTCGATTGAATAGCAAACAATGTCTATTTCAAACGCGTCTAATGTCCCACCAACTGATCAGTGGGTTATGGTAAACTAGACATGTTATTAATTATTTTTCTTAATCAATGTGGCATCTCAATTTGGGACGGGTAATTTGACACGGAGGGAGTACGAATTAAAATGTTAGAGCCAAGCAAAGCAACAAACTAGTCATCTGTTGAAACAGACTATTTATCTGTTGCATCAACTTCTTATCTGTTGCAACATGAGTAATCTGTTTTGAACAACACATCAACCCCTGCCACAAACCTAACAGATAAATCTTGCTATTGCTACTGGATTCTAAATTATTCCTTTTTACGTCGAATCGTCGACATGTTTATTGAGAAGATAATAGACAAAATGAAAATTAAATATGGATTTAAACGTCAAAGATCAAACATAATTTATTTATTAAACAAAAACAAATAAAAATACATATAATAGACTAAAAAAAATAATAGTCTAATTATTATTATTATTATCAGCATCATCATTGCCAGCCGGCCAATCTTCAACCGGAAGTAGCAAGGCCCTCCTCAGCCTGTGTATCTCGCGGAGCATTCTTGATCTAACTCCTCCCAGTTCCCATTGCATATCACGAACTTGATTTCGAAGTTCATTCACGGCGTCTTGCAGAAAAGCAACGTCCCACACTGGGTCAGCCATAATCTAATCTTCTAGAGTGTAATATGAAAGACGAGATACAATAAATAAATAGAGTGTATTTGAATGAACGATTGAGTAAGAAGAGACCTATTTATAGAGGATTGAATTTGAATGAGAGGCAAAAAGGCACGACTATTCACCTCCATACATTAATTACATTTTTGATTAAATTAAGAAAATAAATATTATGATATAAGTCATGACTTTTCAAATTATTAGTATTAATTAGTTCTTTCGAAAAAACCATTTTTATTGAGTTGTGGCAACAGATTTGTAACACCCCGTATTCAAGTACATATATTGGCGTATTCAAGTACGTGTATTGGTCTTATTTATATGGATATGTATATATATATGCATGTGAGCATGAGAAGTATGTTATTTGATTGTTGTTGAAAGATGATTGGAAATGATGTTGGATTATTCTTGTGCATAGTTGGATTATGTTGAATTGTGAAGGGATTTGGTGTGATGATGTGGTATTGAAATGATGATTATATATTTATATACACATAAACCGATTGTTCAAGTTGGTTTTTGGAATGCTTTGCAAATATTGGTTGTATGGAATTATGGAAGAGAATTGTGGTGTTGGGTTGCTAATACTAGATGCCAAACATTTCATTGTAGATAAGTGATTTGTAAAGGAGGGAAGTTGTGTTGAATTGGTATCCGAATCTACAACGAGGTATGTAAAGCATACTCTAACGATGTTCTTTGGCATGAAAACACCAATGTTCCATCAAGTAAGATTCCGAGGTTGTCCAAAAACATGTATTGTTCTACATTACCAACGAAGTTGTTTCCATTCTATAAGGTGTCAAAATGTTTCATTGATATACCAAAAGGCTCCTATTTCATTGT
>NC_061112.1:125348508-125350871 GCF_002878395.1 Capsicum annuum | reverse complement strand
GTTTTGATGCTAAAAAAGTAGGAAGCACCCGAGAAAACCCTAGTTTTTCTCTCAATATTTTGTTGACTGTCCTAGTATTGTTGGATGGTGTTTGTGGTGTTGTTGGTGGTTGTTGGTGGTGGTGTTGGTATTTGTGTTTTTTGGTGGTGTTGTCGGTGATCTTGGTGTTGGATTTGGTGGCATTGGTGGTGGTCTTGGTGGCATTGGTTGTGAAATTGGTTGTGGTATTGGTTGTGGTGGTGGTGGTCCATCTGTTGCAATGAGTGGAAGATCTGTTGGGAGATATTAAATAGGTCTTCAAACAGATTTTCCATCTGTTCCAACTGATGGGTTATCCGTTGGAGTGTTTTCTTGTAATGTGGCATAGAATAATTTATTGAAATTTCTCCACCTGTTGCAACAGGTAGAATATCTGTGGGGAGATATTAAATAGGTCTTCAAACAGATTCGGATTCCCCATCTGTTCCAACTGATGGGTTATTCGTTGAAGTATGTTTTTTGGTTATATGGTAAGAATAATTTATTGAAATTTATCTCACCTTTTTTTAAAAAATTATGTAGACATCAAATACAATGTATTTTTTTTCTTTTGTTTGTAGTTGAAAGATGTCTTCCAAAAGAAAAAAAACTGAAAGTGAAGAAAGTGGATCAACTTTTGATCACCAAACAAAAAAGGCTAGAGTACAGACAGATTCGGAGGAACTTTCAGAACAATCTCAGTCAGGGCAAAATGAAGCCGAGGAAAGTGATAACTCCTCCTCACCAATGAGGCGTGAAATAATATCGAAATTCCAGCATGATTCTGTCAAAACCTAGTACTGACAAGTTTCGAGTTGCGATGCCGATGAATAACCCTAATACAATATTTGGTGATCTAGTAATTAAATATCAGTTGGGGAAACTTTTTGATGAACTTAGGAGTATTATGAAGAAGGAAAACATAGATGGACTTTTTAAAAAGAGCTGCTTTGCACACTTTCTTGAACTATCTGAGCCCCGCTCTTTTCGTTTCCTAATGATCATGGTATATGGCCTTCTCAAGCATAAGATCATGTATGCGGAGGATGATGGAGGCCCGAAGGAGGGCAGAAATAAGATGGATGAGGTCTGGATCAACGACTGTGGCATGTCGGTTTATTTTGGATTGAAAGAGTTTGCCATTGTGACGGGCTTAAGATGCGATCATCCAGAAGAACCTGCCATCGAGAAAACACCCCACAAAGGGTCCAACAAATGCAAGGTAAAAAAAGATGGGTTGTTGGGCATTGTTGGACCTAACTATAAAGTGAAGGATTTGATAGCGGATCTCAAAAATAAAGACATACCAAAGCACTACAGGGAGAAATTGTGCTTAGTTTGGTTTGTCCATTCCATTTTATTGGCAAAAGACGATAAGAAAGTCATAGAATGTGATTTGTTGGTGCTTGCTGATGATTTTAGGAAATTCAACGATTATCCCTGGGGCTACGACAGCTACTACTTGACTGTCAAATATTTACTGAAAGAACTAAAGCCAAAGAGGACCACATTATTGTCACGCCCTAAAATCCCATCGGGCCGGACTGGCACCCGAAGCCGAGAAGGCCCGGGAGAATCCGTTCAAATACCTGTACTTTTACTTACATGTCACCAAAAATTAGGACAGCACTTCATTGCATATAGAAGAGTTTAATTACCTGTATCAGCACAACACGCACAAATATATATATATATATATATATAATACTTGGCCGTCGGGGCCACCACATATACAAATATATAATCACTATATAAACTTCCATGACTTTACCCTTCCTTATGTCTACAAAGCCTCTAGGATATATATGACATAACTAGGATCGGGACAAACCCCCGCCCACACATGACTCCTGTACAATAACAAAACATAAGGGACCGACTCGAAAAGCTCCGAAGCAAACTGGAGCTCACCAACAATAGTTGTATGACCTGGCTCCTATTTATGCTGTGAATGAGCTGACGCACCTGTGCCTGCAGCATGAAATGTAGGTCCCCCGTGAGGGACGTCAGTACGAAATATGTACTGAGTATGTAAAGCTGTAAATAATCATATGTGGTATGGGAGATCAAGAAAATCAGACGCAAGTGAATAAATCATAATAGCAGTGCACCACACTTCATAAACACTTTGAGGATCATGTACATTATCATTAATCTGAATTGGGTTCTTGAATTCAAACACATTTGTGGAATGGTATACATTCGTTCATTTTATTCTTTACAATTATCATTTGCCATTACCTCCTCCTCCCGAACCTCCAACCACCTAACAATAATCAATACTGTACCATACTGTGACCATTAGGCTGTCCCCAGTACATATCAACTGTAATCATATCAAATAT
>NC_061112.1:125291442-125345508 GCF_002878395.1 Capsicum annuum | reverse complement strand
TGCTTCCTACTTTTTTAGCATCAAAACTCAAAATTGTTAACCCATTCACAAATATAATACAACTAAAAGTCTTTTTTTTAATCATTAAGTAAAAAGCCCTATCTTTTAGAATAAAGAACAAATGTAGAACACTTCTTGAACTCTATTACATGCGAAGATAGAGAAAACAACGGATATAAGCGGGAATGAAGTAAAAAAAACAATTACATATAGTTGTAAATGAAAAGAAAATTGATCTGTTTTGAAGGGTTGAGCAATATGTTGAGTAGTTGTTATTTGTATTGTTGAGAGGGAAAGGACACCCGAAAGAGAGAGAGAGAGAAGAGAGAGAACTTAAGATTTGAAATGAAAAGTTTTTCGCGCAAATGGATGATTTGTATGGGTTGCTTTGTAATTTTGGAAAAGAATGACAAGTTTTAAAATTGCTAATTTGGTCCGAATTGATTTTAATTAATTTTAAATTTTTTAAAAGATATAGTTTTTAAAACATTGAGTTGATGAGAACTCATTTCAACTCAAAGTGATCAATCGATGACTCGGCTCGAGATGAATGCAATACCAGCATCATGCAATTGCAAAGACTCGATTGGATTTGTAGTTGACCCTGCGAGCTCATTCATTCATCCCTAGTTCCACATAAATCAACTTAGGTACTATCACTATCCTAACATTGAGTTGATGAGAACTCATTTCAACTCAGAGTGATCGATTGACGACTCGGGTCGGTATGAATGTAATACCAATGCCATGCAATTGCAAACACAGTATCCTATCATTGAGTTGATGAGAACTCATTTCAACTTAGAGTGATCGATCGAAGACTCGGGTCGAAATGAACGCAATACCAACACCATGCAATTGTAAAGACTCAATTGAATTTATAGTTGACCCTGCGAGCTCATTCATTCATCCCTAGTTCCACCTAAATCAATTGCAATAAAATCTATTGCAATAAATGACTAAGCTGTTGAAAATTTTCAAATAGGTACATATATGTTGCAATAGATGACATATCTGATTTAATTATCAAATAGATATTTGCATCTGTTGTGACAGATGACTGAGCAGTTGAAAATTTTCAAATAGATATTTATATTTGTTGTAACAGATGACATATCTGATTTTATTAATTATCAAATAAATATTTTTATCTGTTGTCACAGATGACTGAGCTGTTGGGATTTTTAAACAGATATTTATATCTATTGTAACAGATGACTAAGCTATTCAGATTTCTAAACAGATATTTATATATGTTACAACAGATGACATATCTGTTTAAAAATCTTTTTTCTCTTTTAATTTTAAAGCAAGAAGCTTATGGTCTAAGTAGATAATATCAAGTAGTAGTACTTACTACTAAAGGCGGTAAAAAATGTTTCTTGGATATCTGAAAAGTGAGTTCATTGAGCAGTCTTGTCTTGTCTTTTCAATGTCAGTAGTCTTAGTCTTCCTCGTACCCCTCAAATTATTAATGAAATTAATGAATATTAATTAATAAATATTGAAAACCACCACGTCTACGCACACAATACATCTATAGAAATTATCTCATCTCTTCCTTCAGCTGCAGTTTATTTTATTCAACTCTCCCCTTTTTCTCTCTCCTTTTTAGGGTCAAAACCTTTTTTCTCTCATTTCTCTTCTCTTCTTATAAAGATCTTTTCTGATCTAAACTCATCCATATCTTTCCTCGACTTAAATTTCTATTTTGATCCCTTTTTTTATATTAAGGTATGATTCATTATTTCTCTTTCATTCTCGTCTTCTTCTTTGCAAGTTATTTACATCTATTTTTTTATTTAATTACTATTTACCCATATCATATTTATTAAAATTCTTTTAAGGAACTTGTAAGTGTTGGATAAATAATTCAAGAATTTTTATTACAATATGAGAAAAAAGTCATCTGTTGAGAGAAGTTTAAAAGCTTTATTGGCAGTATCATTTTTTTTGTATGTATTTTATTTGTTTCATTATTGTTGATGTAGTTATTGATATTGTTGGTAGGGTTGGAGTTGTTGGAACTTGTGGTGTGGTGTTGTTGATGGTTCTGGAATAAAGGATGTTGCTTCTTTGTTGTTGATGATATTGTTGGAACAAATATTGTTGTTTCTTTTTTATTGATATTTATGTTGTTGTTGATGTTGCAACAGATGGAGAAACTGTTGGAACAAATAAAACCACTAAAAAAACTGGTTTGATTATTTCATCAGACTCCACATCTGCTGCAACAGACTCCACATCAGTTGCAACAGATGGATAGTGTTCTTTTTGTGACACCAATTTTTTTCCGCTTCTTTATAGATATAAGGAACTGACAGTTGATCAACTTTTAACTGACTATCGCAAGAGGCTACAGTAAAGATGGGATCAGAAAAATAAGCTGCTTGCAGATGGAACCACTTCATTGTGGGAGATATGTATTACTGATAATGTTATCATGGAAACACACACAGAGTGCACTGATATTGTGAATGATGGTTTTACTAAATAGTCATAGATCGTTCAAACAAAATGTCTGTAATTTTACAGTTAAGTTTGGTAGGTCCGAACTGATGAGGCTGAGGGACCATGAATATGATTCTGATAGCCTGTTAAGATTTAATGTCAGATGTTGCTCATGTTTATTTGTCAAGCATTATGAAGGGATCTAGTTTTTGTGTCATTGTAAAGATATTCAATAGCGATTGGACTAACTTTTAGGGTCGATTGGACTAACTTTTAGGGTGCATTGGACCCTTAGAGGGCCTTCGAAGCTTAGCACTGCATCTAACAAGAACGGAAAACCAATATAGTTATTGCCCTAACCAAAATTTATATGGCTAGGTTGCTTGCTCGAGGTGATGATTATATGTCAGAATATGCGGTAAGAGAATGCTTTCAAAGAAAAATAGGTGGTTGATGGAAGACTATATCATCTAAGAGATAATTGAAGAAGAGACATAGGGTAGATAAAACTTCTAACGAATCTGGCCGGTGAAATTATCTTAACAGATGCGAGATCTGAATCAATTACAAATATAAAAGTGTATTCGGTAATGTAATTTCATCTGTTGGGTCTCTTAAAGATAAATAATGCATCTGAACACTTTGTTAGGGAGTTGCGTAGTCGGGATTATCACCTAGATAAAAAATAGGAAAAGACCAACAAAGAAGCCTCACGGGCATCGAGGGTTGAAATGATGTACAACAAGTCTAGAAAACTTATGCCAACAACAACTGTAGTTAAAATAAGGAAACTAAGCGAAGACGACAAATTTCTGAATTTTAAATTTCATTCCATGCTTTCTTATTTGTGTTTTCGATCAGGTCCACTGTCGTTGACCTGATCGAAACCACAAACGAGATTGAAAGGCAAATAGAGTATCATTGCTTCCTTAGCAATATGGTTATAATTGATTATTTTTTCTTGCCTTGACATGCTTTCAACATTCCTTGGAGAAGATCAGATGCTTGCTATAGTATGTGAATTCTGATAATTTTCAAGCTTGCCTCTAGCTTGTTGATTCTGTATTCAAGCTGGTCGTTGCCATCTTCAAAATTGGTAAGGAGTTTCTCATCTCTCGTGAGCTCGATCAAGAACACTACCTTCAAAGTTGTGGCATTTTAGAAGCCCTTCCGAACACTTTCTTCAGAAGCCTTAAAAGATACATGAAGGGTCTCTGTGTTTGTTTTAGGTCAAAATATGTTGATGTACATTGAAGATGTGGTATCAACAGTTGAACAACATACTTTTATCGAGCGTTGCTCCATGCATCTTGCTTAACCAATTTGATAAATTAGTAAGCATGGAGTTACCTAGCGTGCGATCTAAACTGGCTCTACCAAGCCTATCAAACGTTACGTAACTCTAAGATCATTACTCTATTAAAAAAATATGACCGAGTTAGTGTACAAATCGAACAAGCTCAATCTCTCAGCCTTTCTACTGATCGCTTTTCTCCAATATAGATGACAAGATATCTGCAATGCAAAAGTCTACACCGTCGCCAGACATGTTTGCCTAGGAGCAATTCTTCTGAAGATATCTGCTGATGTCTTCTGAAGAATTGCTTCTAGGAAAGCATGTCTGGAGATGGTGTAGACTTTTGTATAACAGATATCTTGTTATCTATATTAGAGAAGAGTGATCAGCAGAAAGGCTGATAGATAGGACTTTTTTTATTTGTGCACTAACTCGGGCATATTGTTTTGATAGGGTAATAAGCTCGAAGTTACGTAACATTTGATAGGCTTGGTAGAGCCGGTTTAAATCACATGCTACGTAACTCCATGCTTACTAATTTATCAAACTGGTTGAGCAAGATACATGGAGCAACACTCGATAAAAGTGTGTTTTTCAACTGTTGGGACCACATCTTCAACGTGCATCAACATATTTTGACCTAAAACAAACACAGCGACCCCTTCATGTATCCTTTAAGGCTTCTGAAGAAAGTGTTTTGAAGGACTTCTAGAATGCCACAACTTTAAAGGTAGTGTTCCTAATCGATCTCACAAGAGATGAGGAACTCTTTACCAACTTCAAAGACGGAAACGACCAGCTTGAATACAGAATCAACAAGCTGGAGGAAAGCTTGAAAATTATCGGGATTCACATACTACAACAAGTATCTGATCTTCTCCAAGGAATGTTGAAAGCATGTTGAGGCAAGAAAACACAATCAATTAATCCATATTTCTAAGGAAGTAATTATACTCTATTTTCCTTTCAATCTCATTTATGGTTCCGATCAGATCAACGACCATGGACCTGATCGGAAACACAAATAAGAAGGCATGGGAAGAAATTTAAAATTCAAAAATTGCCGCCTTCGCTTAGTTTTCTTATTTTAACTACAGTTGTTGTTAGCGTAAGTTTTCTAGACTTGCTGAACATCATTTCTACCCTCGATGCCCGTGAGGGTGCTTTGTTGGTCTTCTCCTATTTTCTACCTAGTTGATAATTCCGACCACGCAGATCCCTAGCAAAGTGTTCAGATGCATTGTTTTTTTAAGAGACACAACAGATGAAATTACATTACAGGATACACTTTTATATTTGCACTTGATTTAGATTTCGCATCTGTTAAGATAATTCCATCGGTCAGATTCGTTAGAAGTTACTTTCTACCCTATGTCTCTTCTTCAATTAGCTCTCAGATGATATAGTCTTTCATCAACCACCCATTTTTCCTCGAAAGCATTCTCCTACCGTACCTTCTGGCATATAGTCATCACCCCGAGCGAGCAACCCAACTATATAAATTTTGGCCAGGGCAATAACTATATTGGTTTTCCATTCTTGTTTGATGCAGTGTGAGGCTTCGAGGGCCCTTTAAGGGTCCAATGCACACTTAAAGTTAATTCCAATCGCTATTGGTTCTCTGCAGTGACGATAAATATTGATCCCTTCTCAAAACTTGACACGCATAAACACGAGCACCAACCGTCTGTAATTGGTAACAGGGTATCTGCACCATCTTCATGAGGTCCTCAACCTTATCAATTTCTAACCCATCAAACTTAAAGGTACAATGCAGGATCTTGTTTGAATGATCAATGCCTAGTCAGTTAAAAATTGCATTCACAAAAATATTGTACTTTGAGTGTGTTGTCCCAGTAACCTTATCAGTATTATATACTTAACTCCCACACATATGATTGTGGATCGATCTGCACGCACCTTATTCTTCCTAGCCCATCTATGGCTTAAATTGAATAAACAGATAACTAGTTTGTTGCAACAGATGACACATTTGTTTATATTGTAAACAGTTGGAGACATCTGTTATGACAGTTGATCAACCTGTTGTAGAAATCAAACAGATATATACATCTGTTGCAAAAGATTGCCAGTATGTTGTAAGTTATCTGACAGAAAAAATATATTTTGTAACAGATTACCCATTTGTTAGATTTATTTTAAAGTAATTTTATTTTCTTTCCGAGATACAATAATTTATAAATAGGTCCCTCTTTACAAACATGGATGATCCAAATTCGTACGAGAATATTCATATCGAGTCTTTCGTGAACTTCAAAGGCAGTTTGACAAACTCCAGAGATATTTGGCTGACTTCGGAGCAAGGCTGCCGAATGAAAAATGTCTGATTGACAATATAATAATAGTAGTAATAATAATTAGGTAATGTTTTTTATTTTAGCAATTATTTTCCTCCTTCTGTATATCAAATATACCAAGGGATTCAAAAATCTATGTACATTCATTTTATTTTATTGTCGACTTTGAATTTTTAATTCTTATTTAGTATTTAATAATATTCATTCTGTTTATTTCTTATTTTCAACATGTCGATGGTTGGTGGTAGGGATTGAGTAGTAATTTGTGTCAACAGTTAAAGGTTCATCTGCTACGACAGATCAATCATATGTTGCACCTAGCGGTTATTAATAAAAAAGGGTTATTGTTATTGAGAGGGTGAAAAGAAAAAGATATGACTTTCTGTTCCGATTATTCAATATGAAAAATTTTTCGTAAATAAATAATAAGGAAATAAATGATAAACATAATTTATAACCACAATTTTAATAACTGATCGTGACTTTTCACCATTTATATTTTTGAATTTATTTTTTAAATTATTTATTATATAATAAAATGATTATTATTTTATTAAGAAATTTGAAAAGGTATTTTTTTTATTTATAAAATAAAAAAGTAAGCAAATTTGGATTAATGATATGATGATAGTTAATTTTTTTAAAAAAAAGTAGATTATATGTTGTAACAATTAAATTATCTGACGCAACAGGTTCACTATGATATATCTGTTGTCACAGATGATTTATCTGATGCAACCTATATCGAGTCACAACTCAATAAAAGCGGTTCTTGGAAAGAACTAATTAATAATAATAATCTGAAAAGTCATGACTTATCACAATATTTCTTAATTTAATTGATTCATTACTTTTCACATTAATAAAAAATATAATTAATAAATGGAGGTGAACAGTTAGATTATATGTTGCAACAGATATGTTATCTAATGCAACATATTTTATATTTGTTGCAACAGATAATATATTTATTGTCACAGATGTGTTATATGATGCAACAGATATAGAATCTTGTCACGTCCTAAAATTCCATCGGGCCGGACTGGCACCCGAAGCTGAGAAGGCCCGGGAGAACCCGTTCAAATACCTGTACTTTCACTTACATGTCACCAAAAATTTGGACAGCACTTCGTTGCATATAGAAGGGTCTAATTACCTGTATCAGCACAACACGCACAAATATATATATATATATATATATATATATATATAATACTTGGTCGTCGGGGCCACCACATATACAAATATAACATCACTATATAAACTTCCATGACTTTACCCTTCCTTATGTCTACAAAGCCTCTAGGATATACATGACATAACTAGGGTCGGGACAAACCCCCGCCCACACATGACTCCTGTACAATAACAAAACATAAGGGACCGACTCAGAAAGCTCCGAAGCAAACTGGAGCTCACCAACAATAGCTGTATGACCTGGCTCCTATTTATGCTGTGAATGAGCTGAAGCACCTGTACCTGCAGCATGAAATGCAGGTCCCCCGTGAGGGACGTCAGTACGAAATATGTACTGAGTATGTAAAGCTGTAAATAATCATATGTGGTATGGGGGATCAAGAAAATCAGACGCAAGTGAATAAATCATAATAGAAGTGAACCACATTTCATAAACACTTTTAGGATCATGTACATTATCATTAATCTGAATTGGGTTCTTGAATTCAAACACATTTGTGGAACGGTATACATTCGTTCATTTTATTCTTTACAATTATCATTCGCCATTACCTCCTCCTCCCGAACCTCCAACCACCTAACAATAATCAATATTGTACCGTACTATGACCATTAGGCTGTCTCCAGTACATATCAACTGTAATCATATCAAATATCGGGATCGGCCCATGCTAGGCTTAAGCCCCTGAGCTACCACCCACACGTATATCAAGTAACACACATAAGAGATCTTTCCAATAACTTAGTTCAAAAGCTTTTGAGATTATTACATTAGTGTTCATGCCAATATAGTTCCTTTGGAATAATGATACATCAATAGGAACCAAGTAATAGACTTTCTATACAATAACGATGTAATAAAGACTCATTGGTACATCAACAATGTGTTTCGGAATCATCAATATCAAAACAATGAAATAGGAGCCTTTCGGTATATCAATGAGACATTTTGACACTTTATAGAATGGAAACAACTTCGTTGGTAATGTAGAACAATACATGTTTTTGGACAACCTCGGAATCTTACTTGATGGAACATTGGTGTTTTCATGCCAAAGAACATCGTTAGAGTATGCTTTACATACCTCGTTGTAGATTTGGATACCAATTCAACACAACTTTCCGTCTTTACAAATCACTTATCTACAATGAAATGTTTGGCATCTAGTATTAGCAACCCAATACCACAATTCTCTTCCATAATTCCATACAACCAATATTTGCAAAGCATTCCAAAACCAACTTGAACAATCGGTTTATGTGTATATATATATATATAATCATCATTTCAATACCACATCATCACACCAAATCCCTTCACAATTCAACCTAATCCAACTACGCACAAGAATAATCCAACATCATTTCCAATCATCTTTCAACAACAATCAAATAACATACTTCTTATGCTCACGTGCACATATATATACATATTCATATAAATAACACCAACATAATTTACATCCTTACCATAAAATGGCCCTTTTGATTTCGAAGTCCTGTTGGCACAAATAAGGGGTGCTTCTCGAAGCTCTCGAGACGGTGAACACAACTACGGAATCAATTTGGATTTTCTACGGTTGAATCACAAGATAATTGGAGTTGAACTTAGGCTAGGGTTTCTTATTCTTCAATAATTTGGATGATAAATGATGGATATGAGGCTAAGTATATGTATATAATGACCAATTTTCGTCTATGAGGTGATGAAAAATGACCATATTGCCCTTAAAATTTAAGTAAATCCGAATCTGTCCATGGTGGACTGTTTTGTTAGTCTAAAGTAAATCGACCATAACTCTTTGCTCTGATATCGGATTTTGGTGAAATTGGTATCGTTGGAAAGATAATTCAAAGGGATTTCATTTAATATAAAGTAGGCCACCCAGTGCATCCTGTACAAGGAGTTATGACCGTTTGAAGTTGACCCTAAAAATCTGTTTTGAGAGGCTGAAGTAAAACGAGTATAACTCATTACTCAGATGTCGGATTTGGATGAAACCAATTGCATTGGAAAGAAGACTCAAAGATATTTCTTTTCATAGGTGGCAGATCTCCCAGTTCATTATATTAAGGGAGTTATGATCATTCAAAGTTGACCCAAAAAAATGGCTGGCCTCAGTAGTTTATGTGCAGGAAATTTTACTGCACATTTACTATTCTCAATATCCCGGCCACCGTTTTATAGTTTTGAACGTGCTCGATTATATCCAAAACCTATCCATTTTTGGAAATCTTTATATCATTGGAAAGCTTATTCAATAACCTTCGTATGGAACCATCGACGGACAAATTCCGATATTAATAAAATAAAATAAAATTAATTTCATATAAATAAGACCAATACACATACTTGAATAAGCCAATATATGTACTTGAATACGGGGTGTTACAATTATACGGCTTTCCTTGGGCTTTCATGGTAAAATTGATCACTACTTTTACTCATTCATTAATTTATATTGAATATACTTGTGACTTTTTTTTTGCTTGCTTCCTGTTTTCAATTTTTAGGCTTGGCCATGTGAAGCCATTCCTTTCCTCCGAAAGTATTTCACGGATTACCCTGATAAGGTTTCTCATCCAAGGATCCTTAGGTGGTTGGCTACAGTAGAGAGCAGCAAAAAAATATTAACGAGGCTGATCTCTTTAACCCTCTGGATGATGCAGTACGTCTTCTTTCAACTAAAATAATTTGCCTCAAAAAAAGATATTGAAACAGATGTTCCATCTGTTGCAATAGATTACCCATCAACTGCAACTGGTGCAACAGATGGGTAATCTGTTGCAACAGACAATTCATATTTCACAATAGATTAACCATATATTGCTCTGTTCTCTGAACCTTACTCAATAGATTACTCATTTACTGTAAATTATGCAATAGATGGGTATTTTGATGCAACATATTATCAATCTGTTTCAACATACAGATCAGCTGTTGCGGTAGCTAGATCATATGTTGCATAAAAGTTGATTGTGTTAACATAACCTGAGCCCCATGTAACCCAACTGATTGCAAATTATTATTATATGATTTAAATTCCTCCTATCATTTTTTTATATGTTGTGCATCCTTGGATCGTGCCTACCATTGATGAGCTGGGGATGACTTCTTTTCTTACTCTGGGTCTTGTTGATACAAAAGAAGACTCAATGGTGGAGTTAATAAAGATGGAATTGGATGGAGCAACATCCATAAGAAGAGCAGTTAGGCAAGGTCAGTCTAATATTGAAGCTTTTCACGACCAAACTGAAAATGCAACAGATCCGGGTGCTTCTTCTGAGGATGTTGCTGGTGGATTTATTTGTGATGGTGGAGGCTATCCAGTTGCTGCTTCTGCTTCTAGTCGTGATTATGAGCATGTTAGTGCTCAGTAAAAAATAAATATATTTAAAAACACCCCTTGCACAGGTCCTCCCTCTCACCCCTATATCGGTCCCTCCCACCCTTACAGTGATCCCTCTCACCCCTCCTCACCCTCATGCTCTCATTGTAAATACAAAGTATGCAAGGACAAAGAGGATAAACTCCTCGACAAGCTAGAGGCTATTGTTGAAGCTGCCGAGGAGTTGAAATCTGGGAGGGGTGTCATACCATCCAACGATATAAAGGAGCCATGCACTCCTACAGTAGAGGTTAGGAGGAAGAGAAGAAAAATTAGACAAATTCTCTCCGTTCTGAAATCAGCAAAAATTACAACTCCCCTCACTCCAATAGTTGTTGAAGTTCAGGGCCGCCGAAGAAGGTGGATATATTTACGGCGCTTGGCAAGGAGAAGAAGAGGGAACATGAAGAATTCATCAAGATGAAGGTTAAAAAAGAATACACCATGCATTCATTGTCCGCCAAAGACTTCTCGAATATGATAAACATGTGCGTATGGTACGAGGACAAGGTATGTTTACTTTTGCTAACCTACCCTTCCAATCTACTCCATGAAGAAGAATCTACACAGCAGATATGTAATCTGTTGCGAAAACTTGGTATTCTGTTGTAATATAATACACATCTGTTGTATAAATTGCGTTGGCTGGGTAATCTGTGAACTGATTCAGAGAACCCTCTACATCAGATTTTTTAGACTATGTTTTATTCTTTACAATTACTATCGTATTTAAAAATTGTCTTCTTATACCACAGTGTGTTAATGAAATTCTCTGCCTCATGAGGGACTGGCAATTAGCATACCCGGATGCTTATGATGCTGCCGATAGGATAATGGACCTCAACTTCTACAATAATTTCAAGGATAGGTACACAAAACTCTGTAATATAGGTGATTTCGATGGCTCGGGATTTGATCAGTTAGTTTCTACTTTCCAATGGGATAAAGAAACGATTAAATATGTTAGAGGAAAGAGGCCATATCCACACGGCAAGAGCTGGACCAAGGCAAAAAGAATCCTTGAAGTCATGAACATGGATGTCACCTATTTTCTCACTATTGAGATACTACTATACGAGGGAAAGATTAAGGTTTATGATTGTAACTTACCTGTGTTCAGCAAGAAGATATTTTTAACCCACACGCAGCCACTCTTGAAGTTGTTGCCCAAGTTGTTGACGCAGAGTAAGCTGATGGATCATTTGCCGACTGAAATCTTGGCGAAGGAATCATGGGTTTTTAAAGGTTGAATAAGAACATCCATCTCTCAAAAAATACAATTGTTGCAGCGTGCAGGCCGTACTCGCTTGCATACATCGAGTGTTTGCAGATCGATACACAAATGACCGGTGTGTGTGACACTGTTGTAGGAAAGATGCAATGGTTCTGGGCATATCGGATACCAACTAAATGGTTGGAGCCCGTGTATAAAAAAGAACACGTACAAAGATAGAGACGAACACGATAACAAATTTTTATTTCAAGCCAATTCACTATACATGTAGGGGCAGTAATTTTTATGTCTGGCAAAGTTGAATTTTTATAATACAACAGATTTTATATTTGTCGTAACAGATATAGTACCTGTTGTGACATATTGATTATCTGTTGGAACAGATATAGTACCTGTTGCGTTATGTAGATGTTCCCCGTCTGTCTGTCGCAACAGATTTATGATCTATTGCAACATATAACTTATCTGTTGCAATTGATTGGTAATCTGTTGGAGATAATCAAAAAAGTAGGAAGACCTGTTATATAATTTCCAGCAGATAAGTGTTGCATCTCATGTTGCAACATATGTCTAAATCTGTCTGATAAGACATGTCATCTGTTGCAGCAGATGTATTATCTGTTGTGATATTTGAATTTAGTACTCCATTTCAATTAACATGTTCAAAACTCAGAATTAATTATATTCATAGATAGAATAAAATAAATTAAAGCCTTCAGAAATTACATGAAATAACTCAACAAATAAATGAAATGTAAAAAAAATCATTATGGGTACAAACGATATACTCTACAAATAAATCAACAAGTTAAACCAATGAGGATAGGTTATTACATTGATGGACTCAAGATATAAAGATCTAATCAATATGGACAAGCTGTTCTTCATCCAATGCTATGGAATTCGACTTTGGTTGTCGTGGATCTTTAATGTCGGTTGCGTACGACTTCTGATCTTTCGCTTCTCCATATTTCCATAAAAGAGCAGCATATCTTTTGCGGAGTAATCCGACATCAAGTCCATCATTTGGTATTTGTAATCCATCGCTCAAATATTCGGCATAGGCGGCAACAAAAGGAACGCAATCCCTGCGTTATAAAAAAATAGATAATTCATATCTTGCAGTTCATGCAAGCGTTGTGAAATTTGTGAAATGAAACTAAATCATGACACTTAAACTTACAGGATACCAATGGTTTGTTGAGCAATTTCGTCAATATGTTGTACATCAAATGGATTAGCCATTTTGTCTTGGTATGCTTCAATCATCAACCAATCGGTACGAACCTTTGGATCCAAAATGTCACTCATATCAAGGTTAGTAGGCAATATTTTAGCCAGCTTTTGTATCTCTGACGATGGCCTGGAGCGTCTTCTTTGTGACATCGAGCCATAAACTCGGATGCGCCTCTCTTTTAGAACGACGACAACCAACACCTAATAGAATTCATCACCACAATTGATTGGGATGTACACTTCGTCGACCAAATGCCAAGGTAAGCCATCTGGAATGCTAAAACCTTTGATGATGTTGATTAAGCATTCCTCGTTTCGAAAAACTTCCGACTGCTGTTAAGAATACCTATCGTAGGCATTATTGATGTAAACTTTGTACAAATAATTATCTGTTGTGTATCTGTATTGTTCTTGTGTTTGCAACTAGGCCTTCTTGCGGAGATAGTAAAAAATGACATCGATGTGCTGTACATATTGTCAAATATTTCTAACTACGTGATGAAAAAATTATTACACAAATGCAATTAAATAAAATATTAATTAATAGTAATATTTATGGTATTTAAATCTCATCATTCCAGCAAGTTTGGGGTTGTGCATCAAATAGAACCAATTCTTCATTCCAGGATGTGCAACAACAAAGTCAAACATATCAAAATCAAGACTCGATTCATTCACTTTGTAGCGCACGTCATTTTATTTTCAACATGATGATTTATATGTGTTAATATCAGGTTCTTACAACAAGAATTGTATAAACCAATATCCATAAAATTGATTTATGTATCTATCGGCATGATGCTTTAACAGCCCATCGGCAATCCATTCTGAATAGTCATTGATCAACTGTGTTAGGTTTTTTGGAGCCTCGTCCGAGATGTTGAACCCTTAAAATAGGTAATTCGTTCGTTCTCCCAAACTGATAGGCTCCACTTTTTCTTCATCTCTGGAAGCAGTTGATGGATTATCAACTATCATATTATGCTCTTTGACATTAGCTGTGACATCTACCTAGAAAGCTAGAATTATCAATGCTAAGTAGAGATATACAACAGATTTTCCATCTGTTGTAAAAGATAAGTCTTATATTGCATCAGATGGATTATTTGTTGGGAAAAATTCAAATAGGTAAAGCAGAGCAGTATGATAATTTCAAAAAGATGACCCATCTATTGCAACATAAGACTCATCTGTGAAAATATATAACGAATCTGATGCAACAGGTTAGACAACAGTTGCAACAGATGTGTATATTTTTTTGATAATTTTTTGCAGATGTATCATCTGTTGAAACAGATATGTACCTGTTTGTTTTTTAGAACAGATGATGTACATTCACCTACTTCAGCTCATACTACTCTTCTGTGGCCCTTGCACACTGAACATCAGAGCAAGACAAAGATAGAGACGTTGCAATTTTACTTTTTTTATGATTGATGATGCCTTGGAAGTGTCTTTCCTTCTCCTCTTAGTCTCCTTGATCTCTAGTGAAGTGTCTGGATATGAAATCCTCTTTGATGGAATGATACCCCTCTTAGATATCATTTCCTTTACAAATGCAGTTAGTGTATTAATAGCATTAATCACTCTATCGTGTTTCACCTTACAGTCTTGACATTTGCATAAAGAACATTTGCTAGATGCGGCAAAATCTAGAGAAAAATCTGTACAACCATTATGAGCATAATATAATGGCTTGTTGTTTCAAAAATTGTAAGAGGAGCATCATTAGCCCCACCCTCCAAAATTATTTTCTTGTGATGGTTGTTGCTCCAAACAATTCTATTTTTTATTCCATCAACGATCTTAAGGTCCGATAAAGTTTGCATAGACTGTAAAGTAAGGAAAAATGGCATCTTCAACTCTCGGTTGGTCGGAACAAGCCACAGATGGACAATCTAAAATAAATTGGTACATATATTAAGAATAATGATGAAATCATTTAATCATTAATTAAAACAAAAACTTGATTAGAATTGGACTTACTGCTTCCTTGGGGGGATTGAAAAGATCAAAAAATTTTGCATTTTTATCTGTTTTGGCCGACAACCATCTCAGAATTCTTGGACAGGAAACTTCTTCCTGGTAGTTCACTTGTTGTCTCAAATAAGGAATAGCTTCAATTGCCCAAGCCTATAACATAACGCCAATAAATCAAAAGCATTATTGAATAAAAAATTATGAATCATATCATGATAAAAGAAATATTTACCATGAAGGCCTATGGAAAATCATATAAGTTGACTGTTTTTGGCATTAACGGAGTCAACAAATATTCGGTAGTCATTTTGAATCTTTTATAACCCCAAGGATAGCTGGTAAATACCTCAAGATCCTCGGAGATATTTATTAAATCGGGGCTTATATTGTTGTTAATGTCTCTTGCCCAAAGAACATTATGTACAAACCAAACCAAGCACAATGATTGTTTGTGCTTCTTTGAAAGTCCTTTACCTTTCAACGCTTCAATCAGATTTTTATTTTTGAAGCTTGGACCAACAATGGACACCAAGTCATCACGATCACTCGACTTCTCTTTTTCTTTTTTGGGTGTGCGGGATGTTTTTTTGGGGTCAGAGTAGGTATAACTTGAGAAGGAGAAGAAGGATAACATTTTAGTCCGGTAACTATGGCAAACTCCTTCCAACCAAAACAAACAGGAATGCCACAGTAATTTACCCACACCTCATCCATCTTATCTTTGTTTTCATACATAAACCTGCGCTTGAGAAGACCATATACCATTTTCATCTGGAAATGAGCATTGTTGTCCTTCGACAAATCAAGATATTGCCCAAAGCAGCTTTTCCTGAAATAAGAATCCAATTTTTGTTCTCGAAGTATTTTTTTGAAGGCGTCAAAAGATTTTCCCATGACTGACTTAATCATGAGATCATCCGTTAAATCTGTGGCACCATCGCATTGCATTCTCACAAAATAATGATCAATGCTGAAGGTTTTGACCAACTCTTCGACGGAAGGGCTATTAGCATTTGGATCATCTCTTTTGAAAGATTCCTCCTCCCAATATTCATTATCTTCTACTCCTGATTGAGATAACGCGTCTAAAGCAAGCTCATAGAGTGGTGAATGTAGCTGAGCTGCTGCACTTGTTCCTTTACTTGGACTTGATTTGATTTCTTTTCTTTTGGGAGCCATGTTATCTTAAATTAACAGGAACATCATATAGATTATAATTGATTAATGCATAACAGTAATATAACAGTTCCTACAGATAACTAATCTGTTGCACCAAGTATGTTATCTATTGCAACAGGTAACCGACCTGTTGCAACGGATGAGTAAACAATTGGAAAGAATAAAAACAGTCCTAATTTGTTGCAAAATGAAGAGTAAACCATTGGAAAGAATAAAAATAGATCACTAATCAGTTATTTGTAGGATCAATATTGTTTAGATTTCTTCTAAATAGAAGATTCGTCTGTCGCAACAGATGAATGATCTGTTAGATTGTTCACCTGTTGCATCAAATTTTTATAGTTGCATCAGATTTTTCATCTATTGCATTAGATTTTCATCTGTTGCATCATATGTTTCATCTATTACATCAGATGTTTCAACTATTGTAATATCATTTCTACCAAGACAAATAACAAATCAACCATGCAACACCAACACATCACACACACACACACACACACTAAGAACATCAACTGTGACAAAAAATCACCAATAAATTTGAATCAACAGTACGACAATAAGAAAAAAATGCAAAAATGTCAGAAATTAGGGTTTTATTCAGTCCACATTTTAATACCAGAAGAGTAGTTGGCTCAAGTACCTCTGTTTCTTCATAATTTTTTACCTGTGAAAAAGAAAATGGGAGTACGAAAAACTCGAAGTTGTTATCGTCGAAGAAGTATTCACGTCGAGGACGGTTGAAAGTCGAAAAGGAACTCACCCAATGATTTATCGTTGGAGGTTGAAGGGAGAAATTTTGCAGAACTGTTGGTTGGAAGAGAGTTGAGAGAAGCTGGAGAGAGAGGAGAGAGTGGTTAATTTAGATTGAAGAAGGGTGTGGGTTGGTTGATTTGTATTTTTTAAAAGATTAGAAAGTTTTGAAAATATTTATCAAGTCCACAATTAACTTAATCAAGTATTCTAATGATGTTTGACCCTATTTGTTGGTCAATATCACCAATCCTTCATTCAAGACTTAATCAAGTTTATTCGCCTTGATAATGCTGCAGAATTTTTATCCCAAGCATTTAATGACTATTGCTTATCAATTGGGATAAGAGTGGAACATCCTGTACCCCATGTTCACACTCAAAATAGCCTTATTGAGTCATTAATTAAACGTCTGCAGTTGATAGAAAGACCATTGCTTATGAAAACTAAGTTGCCCACTTCTTTTTGGGGTCATGCAATTTTATATTTTACAATACTTGTTCGTCTTAGACCGATAAATTATCATAAATTTTCTCCATTGCAATTGATTTTGGGTTAAGAGCCTAATATATCTCATTTGAAAATTTTTGGGTGTGGTGTTTATGTGCCTATAGCACCACCAAACCGCACCAGGATGGGCTCCCAAAGAAGGTTAGAAATTTATGTTGGATTTGAATCACCCTCCATTATTCGCTATCTTGAACCATTAACGAGAGATATGTTCACTGCTCGATTTGCAGATTGTCGATTTGATGAGATAGTTTTTTCAAAATTAGGAAGAGAAGATAGTGACATCAAAAAAGAAATTTTGTGGAAAAATCCATCATTATCTCATCTTGATCCGCGTGCTTCTATTTGTGAGCAAGAAGTACAAAAGATTATTCATCTGCAGAGAATTATAAATCAAATGTCGGACATATTTATAGATTTGAAAAGGATTACTAAATCACATATTCCTGCAAAGAATGTTCCAATTCAAATTGATGTTCCTAAAGAACCATCCACTAGTGTCATAGCTAATGAATCTAAAGCACGCTTGAAACGTGGCAGACCATTAGGTTCTAAGAATCGAAATCCTAGAAAAAAAATGGTCAAGATGACAATACGAAAGATCCTCATATGGAAGTTCAAGATTTGAGCAATGTTAATATTCCTGAAGGAATTAATGATCCTGAGACTCAAGAAAATAAGGAACTATCCATAAATTCAAGTGATGTTGAAACTGATTTGAATTAATCTAAAATAGTAGTGGATTATGTCTTTGTATATAATGTTGCAACGAAAATCATGCAAGATAGCGAGGTTCTTGAACCTCGGTCTGTCATAGAATGTGGACAAAGAAATGACTGGCCAAAATAGCAAGAAGCAATTCAATCTGAATTGAATTCACTTGCCAAACGTGAAGTTTTGGGACCTATAACTCAAACATTTAATGGTGTTAATCCCGTTGCCTATAAATGGGTCTTTGTGCGAAAAAAAATAAGAAAAACGAAATACAAAGGTATAAAGCACGCCTTGTTGCACAAGGATTTTCACAATGGCCTGGTATCGATTATGATGAGACATATTCACCAGTTATAGATGCAATAACATTGCGTTATCTTATTAGTTTCACTGTCCATGAGAGAATTGAAATGCATTTGATAGATGTAGTAACAGTCTATCTATATGGATCACTTGATAATGAGATATACATGAAAATTCTTGAAGGATTTAAAATGCCGAAAGCATATAGTTCAAAGCCTCGGAAAATGTATTCCATTAGATTGCAAAGATCATTGTATGGTTTAAAGAAATTTGGACGCATGTGGTATAACCATCTTAGTGGATATTTATCTAAGGAAGGTTACACGAATGATGAAATTTGCCCATGTATTTTCATAAAGAAAACAACGTCGGAGTTTGTTATACTTATTGTCTATGTAGATGAAATAAACCTTATTGAAATGCCAATAGATTTTCAAAAGTCAATTGATTACCTAAAAAAAGAATTTGAGATGAAAGATCTCGAAAAGACAAAATTATGCCTTGGTTTGCAAATTGAGCATTTGACAAACGGTATCTTTGTTCATCAATATGCCTACACAGAAAAGGTGTTGAAACGATTCTATATGGATGGAGCACATCCATTAAGTACTCCGATGGTTATTCGATCACTTGATGTGAATAAGGATCCATTCCGACCTCAAGAAAAGATTGAGGAACTCCTTGGTCCTAAAATACCATATCTTAGAGCAATTGGTGCACTAATGTATCTTGCAAATACTACAAGGCCTGATATAGCCTTTTCAATTAATATTTTAGCAAGATATAGTTCTGCTCCTACTAGGAGACATTGGAATGGGATCAAACACATATTACGGTATCTAAAAGGGACTACCGATATGGGCTTTTTTTATTCTTAAGATTATAGTTTCGATTTTGTTGGTTATGCTGATGTTGGGTACTTATCTGACTCGCATAAAGCTTAGTATCAAACAGGATATGTATTCATATGTAGGGGTACTGCCATATCTTGGAGATCAACAAAGCAGTCTACTGTAGCCACTTCATCAAATCACGCTGAGATTGTAGCTATTCATGAAGCAAACCGAGAGTGTGTGTGGTTGGGGTCCATAATACATCTTATTCAAAAAAAATGTGGCTTGAAATGTGACAAAGTACCCACGATTTTATATGAAGATAATGCAGCATGCATAGCACAACTTAAAGGAGGATTCATAGAATGAGATAGAACGAAGCACATTTCGCCAAAGCTCTTCTATACACATGAGCTCCAAAAAATGGTGATACTGACGTATAACAAATTCGTTCAAGTGACAATGTGGCTGACTTATTCACCAAGTCTCTTCCAACTGCAACTTTCAAGAAGATGGTGCACAAGATCGGAATGCAAAGGTTCAAGGAAGTTTTTATTAGGGGGAGCTAATACGCACTGTACTTCTTTTTCCTTACGAGGTTTTGTCCCACTGAATTTTTCTTGTGAGGTTTTTAATGAGGCAGTCTATATGTGTATTGTTAGATATTCAAGGGGGAGGGTTATGATATATATCAATTATAGTGAATGTCTATCAAGATCTATCAAGATCTATTTGATGTCTATCAGGATTTGATGTATTTGTCTTTTAGTGTGAAACTAGGGGCAAATTCTCCTTATAAATAGAAGGGCTTCCATCATTGTAAATCTTCCCTCAAAAAAAGAAATAAGAATCACTATCTCTATTCTCTCTGCTCTTCTTCTCGTTTTTTATTGTTATAAGATATCACTTGTGAAATTTATTTTTTCTACTTTCACTAATGAAATCATTTTCCTCATTTTTAAACAAGATAATTTTTTAGAGAAAATATTTTTTGAAAAAATTGACCAACTATAAGAAAATTGGAGCAAACATACCCAAATTTATGACTTATTTTTCTAAAAAAATCTAAACCAAAATACATAATCTAGTATCTACGTTGAGCTCAAGTCAATTTGTGAATTGTTTTTACCTCGCCCTTTCTTCTCATTATATATTACATACTATATATGTGTTTCTTCTTAAAATGCGTGGAAATGTAGTTTACGTATGGACAGATCACTTTAGTAAAATGGATAAAATATGAGTGTAATTAAAGCTAAGGGTGTGTTTGGTATGAAGGAAAATATTTTCCTAGAAAATGTTTTCTTGGAAAATAAGTTGGTTTCTTACTTGTTTTCTTATGTTTGATTGGTGGATGGAAAATATTTTCTGGAAAATGTTTTCTAGTGTTTGGTTGGTGAATGAAAAAATATTTTTCAGAAAATACATTTTAATGTTTAGTTAAATCGTAAAAATGCGTTTTAGAAAATTATTTTTGACCCTGAAAAATACTTTTTTAGGGTGTGTTCGATATGAAGAAGAGAAAACATTTTCTAGAAAAATAAGTTGTTTATTACGCATAGTCTTGTGTTCGTTATGCAAATTGGGTAAATATGTATATTTTCTAAAAGTATTTGTATATATTTAAAAAAATAATGAGAACGAATAGGATAAGAAGGGTGGGATAAAAAAATGTGAATTTTTTTAAAAAAAATAAATTAAAAAATTAATTTTTTGGGGGAGGGAATTGGTAGGTGGGGGCTGAGGTTGTCAAAATAGATAGTAAAGGCGGGGGTAAGAAAAAAAATTAATTTTTTTAAAAATAAATTATTATTTTTTGGGAGGCCGTAAGAAAAAACTAATTTTTTTAATTGGGGGGGGGGGGGGGGGGGGGTTGGGGGGGGGGTCGGATAACGAAGGAAAAGAAAAAAGTTTGAATTTAAAAAAAAAAAGAAGAATTTAAGGGAGTAGGGGTTTGAGTTTCGGGTTAGGTGATGAGGTAAGAAAAATTTGAAATAGTAGTTTTTTTGAATGGGGGGAGGGTAGGGGTGGGGGTCGAGGTAGGGGAGCGAGGGTGGGGTTAGAAAAAATTTTAAAAAATTAAAAAAATAAATTTTAAAAATTTAATTTTTTTTTTTAGGGGAGGGGGTGGTAGGGTGGGGGGTCGGGTAGGGGGTAAGAAAAAGTTTTAATTTTCTTTAAAAAAATTTAAATATTTTTTTTTGGAAGGGGTGGGGGAGAGAGGGAGTAGGGGTTTGGGTTTTGGGTAGGGGGATGAGGTAAGAAAAAAATTTAAAATATTTTCTTTTGATAGGGTGGTAGGGGTGGGGTGGGGTAGGAGATTAGGGTTCGGAGTAGGAATGGGTGATTTTGAGAGTTGTATGAATATTTCATCTTAAGAGTGAGGTTGAAAGAGAGTTTTGGAAAATGTTTTCCTTACTTCTTGAAGGGAAGTCATTTTCCTTAGATTTGAGGAAAATATGTTGATTTGAAAAACATTTTCCAAAACCTTTAAGCCAACCAAACATAAGAAAATTGGAAAACATTTTCCAGAAAATGTTTTCCTTCATACCAAACACACCCTAAAAGTATGACAGATTACTTTGGTAATTAGCTCAGAAAGAGAATTTTGGCTCTTGTTCAAGCCTTTCAATATTTAATATCGTGAATACTACAAACTTCTTTTTTTATGATAATATAATTCAAACTTCTTTTAATCTCTGGACCTTTTTCTTTCTTTAGATCATTAACAAGCTCTATCGGTTCCTACAATTTTAGAGAAGGAATCATAGTAGTTAAGAAGCCCATGTGAAAATATGTACTATTATGGGTCCATTATTACTGAAGCCCATATAAAGCCCAATCTTATTCAAAATGTAGCACTAATTACTAAAAATTACATAAAGCCACAACTTAAGAATCACTTATTACACAAAATTTCAACTCTCAAAACATATTATAAAAATCTCACTTTTTTAATTTCTCTCTCTAAAAGTACATATACATTGTTTTATTATTATCTATTTACAGATTTCACTCCTTGAAAGATGCCTACAATCAAGGAGCAACTTTCTATGAGTTATCAATTTTGAATTCTCAATCATATCTGATTCAATCTCTTCTTCAATGACATTTTTTTTTTCAGAAACTCCATTAATAATATTCTTAAATTTAAGATTGAAAGTTAGTAAGATTTTTTTTATACTTTATCAAATCAAGATTTTGACTGAATAAGTGTGTGTGTCTGTATATATATATATAATATATTAAAAATGTGAATGCCTTTAGAAAAGTGATTTGAACTTTTTGTCCTTCATTAAAAAACTCTCCTTCAAACAAAACTGTCTTTTCACTATTTTCTTCAATTTATTATTTAATTATTTTTATTATATTAACTAGATTCCTAAAATATATGGAACTCCTAAAAAAGGTCATAAATGCTCCTATAAATGTATGAAAAGAAAAAAAAAAAGAAAGAAAAGAAGAATCTATATAAAACTCTAATTCGTATAGTTTTAGTTTGTATAATTTTGGTAAATAATTCGTGAATCAATTAATATTTTACTTTGTACTGATCAATTAGAAAAATACTCCTTAAATAGGATAGAAAAATACTTCTAAAATAGGACTCTATTAAGAAAATACTTATATAAATATTGAGATGCACGTTAAACTACCGAAGAAATCGATTTACTTATGGGGAAGAAACACTTAATTTTCTAACCTCCAACTTCATATCTTCTTTGTTTTCATTCAAGTCATTTTTTAGGGTCAAAATTTTCGGTGATACAAGAATTATTTTCATCAAAACTAAAACTTTGTGATCACTATTATATTATTTTGTTGTAATTTACAGGTCGTACATAAATGAATTTATAGGTGGTAGATGAATGTCAGTCGACTTTGAAGAATTCTTTTAGGTAAAAGTTAGGTTTAATTGTATTATTTTTTTAACTTTGTTTTGAGAATTTTTTTTGTGTAAAGGTAAAGTTTAGTTGTATTATTTTAATATCTCTATTATCGTATTATTTTGTTATAATTTATAGGTGGTAGATGAGTGTCCGAAAGCTTTGAGAAAATTTTTGTGTAAAGGTTAGATTTAATTATATTGGTTTGATATCTCTATCATCGTATTGTTTTAATTTGTTGCAATTTACAAATGGTTGATGAATGTCGATCGACTTTGACAAATTTTTTTGGTAAAAATTAGGTTTAATTAGATGTTGAATTTAATTATTGCATTCATCTTTATTATTTAAACAAATATCTTATTTAGTATAGCGTTTGAACTCAATAAATTGAGGTATACGCGCGAGGCGCGTACAACTAAATTAGTATATATATACACACACACATACATTTTTAAAAGATATGTATGAAAAAAAAATTCACAAAGAAGGTGTGTCTGTATATATATATATATATATGAATTGTTGTGTGTATAAATAAAATTGTTGAAATATAGAAATTGTTGTGTATATGTACTGAATTGTTGGGATAAAGAAATTGTTGTGTATATGAACTGAAACTTTCAGGGTAAATAATATACAAAGTACTTTGTTGTGTATAAATTTACATATACGTAGAAAATACTTTCATCGTTAATTAGCAACAATACAAACTGAACGTATGTATATGTCTACATATACATAGAATTTATGAATAAATATACGTATATATTATAAGGAAGGTTAACTACTAATTTTTTGTCGGAATTAACGTATGCTAATGAACGCATGGTAACATACGTGAATGAATGACAAATTCATGTAGAATACACATTAGCAACCACAAATCATATATACATAACTAAATATTATAATATACATAAGTTTTATAGGCAATTGTTTTGTGAGCTCAATTGTATGTTAACTTTCGATAATGAACATGTATTTTCATAACAATATTTTATAGTTGGACAAATGCATAACAGATATGTATATAAATACATATTAATACCAGTTTCAATAGTAAATTATGTAGACGATACTATACTTTGGTTATACATTGAATACACTTATTAACGCAACAGTATGACCTAAATCCTTTCAAATGTTTTTACTTAAAGACGACAATAGCGTGAGGACAAGGAATTTCATCTTTTTAAAACTTTCCACGGATGCACGATCCACTTTCGAGGTCGACGATGTATCTTCTTTCAGAATCATAAACTGAGTAGATATAGGTTGAAGAAGCCTTGACCTGAATAAAAAAATATTTAGTTGTTTTTGTAACTAGATGCTTCCGACGTTCATTTACAATCCTCATTATAACATTGGAGGACATAGCTGAAACAGATAATCATAATATGATTACTAATAATAACAATTTATAATTTTTTTCATTTTGGGTGTTACAAATCAATTATACAGAGAAAAAAAAATTCATATATAAGATATAAAATATATATTACAACTCAATAAAATATATATGTTTCAGTCTGTTAATCAATTTGTGAATGCAAACAACACAATACCAGAATGTTATTCTACGCATATACAAAACACAGTGAATGTATATGTGAATAATAGATGACATTGCTACGTATATAACATAAACTTGTTTCCCTGCAATTTACAAATTTAGGACATCAATTAATCCAATCCAAAAAAAACAGATAATTTCATGTGCTCAGCATGAAAACAATCTCCGCCAAACGAAATTTAACGTCATTCTAATATTCACGCAAATTTAAGCAAACAAATTTCGTAACAGAACTAAAAATAATACCTCTTTTTGCCTGAAAAAATATTTTCGTTAAAAATAATACCTTTTTTTTGTCTTAAAAAATAGACGAAATCAGCCTAAAAAAAGTCATCGATCCAGTGGCAACAATACCTAAAAGAATAGCAAAAAGACAGTACCTCTTTCTGTTTCGATTCTCCATTGACTAGAGCACCTCAAAAGAATAGCAATATTCATCATCTTGAATTTCAATTAATTTTTTTCTTCAAAACGATCGACAAATAGGTGCTTGATTTGTTTTTATTTTGTGTTTTTTCGTCTGATTTGTTTTTAACGTATTTGTATAATTCAAAATTTGAATTTCAATAGTTGTTACATAATTTAAGGGATGCAGTAATCCACTTAATTAATTGGCTGCAAAAATTACGTCCGATAGTAACAAATTCACATATATACAGGCTGCTATGTATATGTCGGTTATCTTATGTATATTAATCGGAAGAGAGAGTAAAGTAATTAAAAAAACGAGAGAGTGTAATTACTTCTAAAATGATTGATATTTATGTTATTTATAACAATAATTATTTAGTGCCCGAGGCTTAACACACTAATTTGAAGTAGTGCTTTTATTTTATGATACTTGTCCTTAAGAAAGACCACACCAAAGCTGAGCCATTTCGTGAAGGTTAATTCACTCTCCCAGACGTTAAAGACACGCCAATTATTCTGTTATAATTAGGACCATATTAATGAACGGGGCTTACTGTAACTGATAAAGTTATTGTCATGTAACTAGAAGATTACGAGTTCAAGACTTGAAAACAGTCTCTGATAGAAATGTAAGGTAAGGTTGCGTACACTACACTTTTGTGGTGGGGCACTTCTCCGAATCCTACGCGTAGCGGGAGTTTTAATGCACTGTGCACCATACTATCTTTTTTTAATTAGGACCATATTATTCCACTATGATTTTTACTAGAAAATGTCCCAATACATCCAAAGTCGATATCGCCTAGCTCCATGATAACCAACCCGACCTATCTATATATGCTTTTGATTGTGGCCATTGCCCATGGAATCCCAATAGGGACGGAGCTAGTGTACAATTTATTGATTTGGTTGAATGATCAGTAACTTTAAATTCAAATGATTTATTTGTTTTAAGAAATTCATCAAATATATATACAAATTATTTATTTAGAATCCACATACTTAATAAAATATTTAGAATTTCGAATACGTAACCTTCAAATCCTAATTCCCATTCTAAGCTTAGGAGAAACTCAATAAGACTTTTGTTTCCTCCATGCATGCATCTTTTTCTATCTTATTTTCTACTCAAAGACCTTATGCTGACTCAATTTTATTTAAGTTTTTTTCCATAGAGAGAAGAAGGAAAAATGGTTGGAGTCACAACTTTTACACATAGTAATTATTATGTTAAAGACTTCAGCCGATGATCATTATAAACTCATGATACTTTAATGTTGTAAAAGTTGGTTTATATGTCATTATTTTTCTTTGCTTTATACCTAAGGGCTAAGGCTCGTGGTAATTACTTGTTACATCAATCATTAGTACGTTTAAATGTTGGTCCCTTCTCCCTCATGATACTTTTATGACCTGTCTGATTATTTCAATATACTGTAAATACAATGGCAATTATATTATGTCCAAATCTTCCACTATGGGTGATTACTGTTTTTTCGAGGTAATTGGAATAAGTACTCACCTAAGAAACTTCCTCTCCAGGCATTTTGCACTATATTATTAATAATATTACAATCACAATTGGTACAACTACAAGTCTACAATTTGTACTCTTGATAAAATAGATTTCCATATGATTTAATAAAATGCATATATTTAATATCATCAGGGCGGCTCAAGCTTATTATGGCCTAAAGTTAAAAATGAATTGGAGACCTTAATTTTTTTTAAGAAAATAAATATTTTCTTAATTTGAAGTCTATTTTTTTAACTTTTTAAAATGCAAAGTTGCTAATATATCTCTTACAAAATATTTTGAGATGTAAAATTATTTCTTTTTTTGATATATAAAATACAGTAAAAATGCTCTTTAATCTTATAAGCTTAAACATGTTTAAAAAAATAAACAAACAAATTGAAACTAATAGTAAAAAATATTTTCTTAAATAAACCCGATAATAATTCTATTATTGCTAAGAAAATGAGGCCCTCAAATTTGGGGCCTAAGGCGGGTGTCTAATTTATCAAAGCATGGAGCCGCCCCTGAATATCATCGATCATATAATAACATACTTTCTTCGTTCACTTGTTGTCAATATTTCACTTTTTGAGATCAAACTTCATGAGTTTTGTTTAATATTTTAATATGTATAATTTAATATTTAAAATTTAAATTATCAAAAAATATATAAAAAATGCTATAATTTGTACTTTTTTCATATGAATCTGATTAAAAAATATATCTTAAAATATTGATCAAAATTCATATATTTTTAAATGATAACAAGTAAAAATAAACATAAATAATATAAAAATATTTTTATTATACGGCCAAACAAATATCCGCATGAATTATGAGGAATTGCTTTTTTTTAATCTCCTTTAGTCAAACTTCCGTAATAATTTATTAAAACAAAATTTTATTTTAAGATTAATTTTAGAAACCTTCTAAACCGAACGAACGTCTTAGGATTCCGAGGATAACAGGATGTCACGTATTATGTGTGGGACCCAGTCAACGGCCGCAAGTGTACGTAATTCTTCGGATGTAGGGGCCCACCCCGCCTGCAGTTTACAGTTAACTCATCTCATTATGGGCCCCATCTCATCATTATGTTATAAACACATAAGTACTTCCTTGGTATTTTTTTTTCGAAAAAGTATAAATATATTTTCGAACTTTGATAAATGATACATATATATTTTTCATTATACATTGAATACAAATATACCCATACCGTTAATGATTCTGCCATTAATGATTTGGTGTATATATACTCTTCTCATTAACGGAGTACCACGTATCGTGATCCTAATCATTTACCTATTTTTATTTATTTTATTCCTAAATAAATAATTCATCTTAATTTAAAATTCACTACCGATCCATTACTCCAACCCGACCCAATCTGAATTGGACACCCAATAGCATCTCCCTCTTTCACTCTCACTCACCCTCGGCACCCTCCCTCAAACCCCACCCCACCCCGTACTAGCCTAAATTCGTCTCTTTTACAACAACACCATGTAATTTTCTTCATCGGCCACCGTGACCATCACCGTAATCTCATTACGCTTTTCTAAATATCATATGATAAGATATTATTTGAATGAGCATTATAGGTTCTTACATGATAAAGATATCGATTTTTTTTTCACTTGTAATAATATGTACAGTAGACATAATCTAACAAGTATGTCAAAAGAAACAATTCGTTATACGAATTTCATATATACATACTCAGTATAAGTAAGATAAAGAAAAAAAATTCTATAGTAGAAAAGAAAGAGAAGCGGAAAAATGGAATGAAGAGAAAAGAGTGAAGTAAGTGGAGAGTGACTATTAATGATCGGAAAAAAGTCAATTTTGGAGAAAGAAATATAGATCTGCACAAAGGGCGGTGACATATCCGTTGGGGTGGGGGTGACATGGCATGGGGTGAGTGAGAGTGAAAGAGGGAGATACGAGTGTTCAATTCGGATCGGGTCGGGTTGAGATTAATGGGTCGGGTAGTTGATTTTAAATTAGGATAGATTAATTATTTAGGGGTAAAATAAATAAAAATGGATAAATGGCTAGGATCGCAACACGTGGCACTCCGTTAATGAAAAGGGTATATATGTATCAAATTATTAACGATACGGATATATTTGTACCCAAAATATAATGAAGGATATACATGTATCATTTATCAAAATTCAGGAATATATTTGTATCTTTTCCATTCTTTTTTTATAATAACTAAAATGAAAAACGAGTCATATAAATTAAGAAGAGGATGTATTTTAGTTCCTCTTTTCTAAATATTTTTTAATTCTTATATAAATAGTAGTTTAGATAATTAAGAAGAAATTAATAATATTTTTCTAACTTTACTTTATTACGGATAATTCATTAAATTTCTATTTATTTCTTAGAAATAAGAAAACACCAATTATTTATGGGCAATAATATGTTGAAAAGAAAAAAATTAAAAAAAAAAATAAGGAAGAGAAGAAGAGAGAGTTTGGTGGCCGGACAGTTAACTTTGTGTCAGGGGAAGACAAAAGCAAAAAAAGGAAGAAAAAAAAAGAGAAAAAATATTTTAGAGAGAGAAACAAGAGAGAGGAAATTTGTTTTCCCACCATTTTCCATATTTTCCCTCTTGTTCCTTCTCAACAATCTTTCACACAAATGGTCACAAACACGTTTCTATTTTGAAATCATCCTGCAACATTGCAGTCAAGAAAAAAAAAAATTCATTATTATTAATTAACAAAACATTTTTTTTTTCTTGTGTGATTTCAAATTTCTTCTTCAATCTCTGTTATACCTACATTTTTTTTCCCAACAAACAACAACAACAATAATTATATTCTGTTTTACTTTTGTAACCTTTTGGAGTTTATAATCAATTTTGCACATTTTGGCTATTATCATTATTCATCATTCCACCACCTGCATTTCCTATTGCAATTGTTTCAAAAATATTCATTGTGTTTATTTGAAAGAGATGTGACAAATTGGTGTTTCTACTTCTGCAATAAAAAAGCAGAAAAAGATTTCATTGCGCTGGATGCGCTTTTTGTCCCCTACTTTCTGGTAAGTTTTGCTCTTTACATTTTCCCATCTTTTGGATTTTTATTTTTCGTATCATGGAAGGGGAGTATTGGAGTGATCGGTGAAATTATTTTCATGTGATAAAAAGGGCAGGTATTTAATCCATGGAAACAACTCCTTTCAGAAATATAAAAAATGCAAGGTGGGCAGCCTGCAATAGAACCTTCTGATACGCGCTTATCTGAACCCAAACTTTAATGTATTGCACCTGCTTTTAACGAAAAAAAAAAACTCTTGTTGATTGCTTGCGAATTCAGTTATTCTCTGATCATCTTTTTTTCCTTTTCTCTCTCTGTCTTTTATGGTTGTGCATGCTAGATATTTTTTACTATTTCTTTTTTAATTTTTCTCTTATTCATTTTTCAGATAAAAATTGAATCTTGGAGATTAATCAACCGAGTTTGTGCAAGTGTATGTTGAGGGAGGTGTTGTTATAGCCTAAATTTTATAAATATAGAAAAATGAGAGACCCCAATTTTGTCAATTGTATCAATAGGGTTAATGTTTTTTTCTTTTTTCTTATAATATAGTTTATGTACAGAATAAAAATTGAATGATACTGAAGGGGACAGTGGTGTATTTGCTTTCCTTTTTGTACAACTAGTTTATGTTTCCAAGTGATTTCAATTGCTTGGAGAGTGAATTTGTGCAAGAAAGCTGGCGATTTTGTGTGGCATTTTGTATAGGGTCCTCGCTGTTGACAGATATTGTTTTTGCCGCAATAACGGATTCATATGGTTCTGCAAGCTATGGGGGGTAGATGGAACACTTATGGAATCAAGTTATCGTATCTCGCTCTTTTGATTATCGTTTTGGATATTCGTGGTTGTTGTGCTCTTAATTCGGAAGGTAATTCTTGTTCTGTCTTGGCTAGTTTTAAGTGGCAACAGCCTCTCTACCTCCACGTGGTAGGGGTAAGGTTTGCATACACTCTACCTCCCCAGACCCCACTTGTGGGGTTTCATTGGGTATGTTGTTGTTGTTGACTATTGTTGGTGGGAGAAACAGGATTGGCATTATTGAGATTCCGTGTGAAAGTGGTTTCTGATCCGTATGGCATTCTCGAAAACTGGAATTCAGATCATTGTGACCCGTGCTTGTGGTTCGGTGTGCAGTGTATGGATGGGAAAGTGCAAATTCTGTAAGTCCCTTGTTAAATATGCCCAAATTCTCTGATGTGATTCCTTCTCTTATAAATTTACGGTTTATCTATTAGTTGGTATGTCCAAACTCCACTTGTGGGATTACATTGAATATGTTGTTGTTGTATTCATTAGTATGTGTTGCTTTACTGAATATGTTGTTGTTGTATTCATTAGTATGTGTTGCTTTGCTTTCTACAAGTCTGTTGAAATGATAATGACGAACTAAGTGCAAACATTGAGTTGTGGGGTTTATCATTTGTGGTTCTTCGGATATTGTTAAACTATTTGTCTGTTCTCTATTCAGGGACCTTCATGGATATTCGTTGAAAGGAACACTCGCACCAGAACTTGGAAATCTCACTCACTTAAAATCACTGTAAGCTTCAGCTATTCGTTTTTTCTTTTTTTTTTTTTGGCTCATATTCTTGACCTGACCATCTGAAAAGAGTTCAGTCTTTGATGGAATTTTTTCTATTTACGAAATGCTTTCATGATTCTGGTTTTCGTCTAAAAACAATATTTAATGTGCATGTCATGGAACTAATACTTCCCTATCGTGGTAGACACTATCTTATCCCTATACAATTTGAAATTGCACAAAATTTACATGTCTGGTTTGCATAGTTTGTCATTTGTTGTTTCCATTCGTTACCTAGGAGATGTCTCGAAATATAAAGAGCGCCATATACTTTGGGACGAAGAGCATATTTGGTCCAGAAAATTATGCCAAAAAAAAATTCAACCTCTTTTTTCCCTAAGAAAATTTGCATAAAGAGAATTGCGTATATTTCTGGTAATCTTAGTTTCACCTTCTGTTCTGCATCTATGTACTATGTATTACATAATAAATTTCCTTCCTCTCTAAATGCTTTTCTTCCACAGTGTGCTTTCTGAAAACCGTCTCTTTGGTGCTATTCCTAAAGAATTTGGACAACTCAGAATGCTGGAAATGCTTGACATGAGGGATAACCATTTGAGTGGAAGAGTTCCAGCAGTAATAGGAGATTTGCAATCACTTAGAAGCTTGTATGTTGATAATTTGTTGTCTCCCTGCTGCAATATGTTTGTATATGTTTATGCTACAACATTGCTAACAGAATGCTCTTGATTTGTGCTTGATTTTCCCAGATTGATTTGTGGCAATAACTTCGAAGGGAAGATTCCTTTGGAGATCAGGAAGCTTCATCTGCTCTCCGAATTGCAATTTGATGATTACCTCACTTCTGCTACTGCTGCTGGAACTGGTTGCATAAATAGAAAATTTGGGCATTGGTAGGACTCCTTTAGTTGTTCGGTCCTTTTATCTTCATGTTACAGATGTGCTACATTTTTAAGGCGCCTGCTTCTTTCTATGTTCAATGATAGTGAAAATGCATAAAATCCATACTCAAGCCATTTGAGGAACATATAGTAATAGTTATCTTTCACCATTCCGTGGCTAGGGGCTGCGAGGATGATGATGACTGTAGTTGCATTCTTTCTCTCATTTCTTGGATGCCGGTTTCTTCACTTCCCTCCTCTGGCCCTTTCTCCAGTGCCCCCTACAATATTCAGAGGGGATTAGTGTTTCTAAAGTTGTGATTCATGTACTCTCTCAAAAAAAGAAAAGTTGTGATTCATGTTTTCCCGACATCATTTTGTTCATCGAGATCTATTTATGGGGAAATCTGACTGATCTATTGCATAGTATTTGTTTGTTCTGTCGACTATTCTGTATGTTGACAACTAAAATTGCTGGAAGATGTGGTTACTCTTGCCCATGAGTAGAAGCACACTTGGATATTATTGTATCCCACTTGCGCAACATGAAAGCTTCAGCCAATTGTAAGCATGAATTATTCTGTTCGTCCTGTTGACCTCTGTTTGAATTCTGGATCTAGACACTCATCTTGGACAAGTAACTTCAGCTTTAGCTTTATAACATATAGCTGATGTCAGAGTACTGACTACCTCTCAATATGCTTATATTTTACTTATCAATCACATACTCAAGTTTCATTCTCCGCTCTGAAAATTTGGTTTTCTTTTCTTGCAGCATCTGCCATGGTAGTTCGAGGGCATTTAAGACCATAGCCTCCTTTGTCAGACCAATTAAAGAGATGCTAAATTGGTATTTTCGTTTCTTCACACCGTAAGTAACTAAGTAGGTTTTTTTCACCTTATGCTTTCTAAATAAGTTTAATGGTTCAGAATCAATTTTTTTTGTTTCCTAAAAGGTTCCCGCATTTTTTGGATGCTCAGGCAAACTTCTGCTCTGACAATGTACCAAGTGAGTGAAAACACTTCACGTTAAATCATTTATTGGAGTTTCATCAAAGAATTGTTCACAAGAAAGTATTTTATTCTATTTTGTTTTGCAGGTTCAACTAGGCCACATATTATCCATGCTGTAGAGAACCAAGTAAAAATTGAACGCCGTAAGTTAGCTGAACTATCCAGTAACCTTGCTGCTGCTCCTGCTAATGGAGGACAACCATTGGGACATGTTGATCCTGTGCCAATCAGCAGAGGTAGTGGTTCATTCCCTGCTGTGCCAAATGCTGAAGGAAATCCTACTCCTCCTGTGATTATACCATCAGGGGACACACCTCAACATCATCAGCCTCAAAATCCTGGGGGACGCTCAAATGGGGCTGTTAAACAGCCAACTGCTAGTCAAACCCCGCCTGGTAGAAAGTCTGGAAGTACATGGAAGTATATAGGAATTGGCATTGGGGCTTTTCTGGTTGTTATTTTTGTGTTTCTGATATTTATCTTCAAGAGCAAAGCTGCGCGGACAATAGGCCCTTGGAAAACTGGATTGAGTGGACAGCTGCAGAAAGCATTTATTACAGGTACTTTTGATTTAATTTTATGTCAAAACTGATGACGCTGCTAGTATCCTGTCCAGATCCATATGTTCTAGTTCAATTTTTGGGTTCATTTTTCTCTGGTGGATATAATCCCAATCTTTGACGCCTATGATAGTTCTTTTTTTTTTTTTTTAACTTTTGATTGGTAGTTTATCTAATACTCCAAGATGATGTTAAAAGCACGTATTATGTGGATTTTAGTCAAAACTCCTGCGCTCTATTCCTTTCGAACCATGTTATTCACTTCTCTCCTCTATGTTGCTCTAAATGTTTTCTAAAGAACACCTGAACTTCCTCTTGCTTCTAGCATTGGAGGTCTCTTCTGTACCTTTATATTCTATGATGTTCCTTGATCCTTTTATCACTATCATTTGCAATGAAAATAAGGGAGACTTGGGAGAATATTACCTCTAATTTCTTTTATTGGAAAGATTGACAGAGAAGATTTTCTACAAATGAGTTACATTTTATACCCCCTTTTTGAGATAACAATTCTAGGTTAGAACTTCCACTTTTACTTCAAAAAATATGAATGGTCATTCTGCATCAATTTTACTTTGTTCAGTTTACTTCCCTACCTTAATGTTTACTGCAATGACAACCATAAGATGGTGAATCCTGAATTTAATACTCATTTATTGTTTCTCATGCCTTATGTGTGAAATCAATTATAGGGGTCCCAAAACTAAACAGGCCTGAGCTTGAAACTGCATGTGAGGATTTTAGCAACATTGTTTGCAATCGAGATACATTTACCATCTATAAGGGAACTTTATCCAGTGGAGTAGAGATTGCTGTTGTGTCAACTGCTATAAATTCTCTGAAAGATTGGTCCAAGCGTTCTGAATTGGCCTTCAGGAAGAAGGTTAGTTGTCATCTCCTTCACAAATAAAATGCTGCTTCATAATCTAGTATAATCCTAGTTGTGGCTTCATTTTCTTTCAATTACATTTACTTATAAGATGTTTACTTATTGTGTTTCTGGGTAGATCGATTCACTCTCAAGGATAAACCACAAGAATTTTGTTAATCTAATTGGATACTGTGAAGAAGATGAACCTTTCACAAGGATGATGGTCTTTGAATATGCAACAAATGGAAGTCTTTTCGAGCATCTTCATGGTAAACTAGTTAGTAATTCAAGTTTCAATCTAATCATTTGCGCGGTAGTGTGGTTTAGTTTTGATTAATGCAATCTACATATTTTATTGTTTCAGCTAAAGGAGTTGAACCTCTTGATTGGTCTGTAAGGATGCGAGCTATAATGGGGACAGCATATTGTCTTGAGTACATGCACAATTTGAATCCTCCGCTGCCGCATTCTGATGTGAATTCACACTCCATCCTTTTTACGGACGATTATGCTGCTAAGGTGTGCTTCATTTCAAATACATGCCCTAATTTCCCTATTGGTTGCATATGTCACCAAGACACTTCGTATACCACATTGAATTTAGATACCTTTTATCTTGTGTAATGTCTTGAATTAAAAGAATACTTTCGTTTTCACAGATTACCGAGCTTGTTTTCTGGTCAGAAATAATGGTCAAGTCAAGGTCTGCCAGTGTTGATCTAGAAAACTCCGAGCTGCCACCACTTGCTGATCCCGAAATGAATGTATATAGTTTTGGGATTTTGTTGCTGGAAATAATTTCTGGAAAGTCACCTTACTCGGAACGAGAATCTCTTCTGAGCTGGGTAAATCTCAATCTAACTCTATTTTATACGATCTCCTTAATTTCTTCTATCTTGATAGACTAGTGAAACCATGTTCTCTGCTTTGTTTAGGCGGAGCAATGCCTTAATGATAGGCAGAATCTCAGCAGCATGGTTGATCCAAACTTGAAGTCCTTCAAGAATAATGAGCTTATGGTTATATGTGAGGTAATGAGAGAATGTCTCCGAGAAGATCCAAGGACGAGGCCAACAATAAAAGAAGTCATTAAAAAGCTAAGGGAAGTGATCGATATATCCCCTGATGCTGCAGTTCCAAGTTTATCTCCTCTTTGGTGGGCTGAACTCGAGATTCTATCCTCCGAGGCACCCTAATTAACCTGACTAGTGTTTCTACTTTTGTAAGTTGAGCGTTGCTTTGCTATGCTTATATAACCTAAAATATACCTCATTATTGTCAACTGCAAGTCCTTTGTACCCATTTTTCTGTTCTAAATATATAATATTAGTTCATTCTTTAATAATTTTCTCTGCGCCTTCTTTGCCATGAGTTGCATTTTCTAAATTTCCTTGTGTGGATATGTATATGATCCATGCCCTTTTGTGATCAAAAAGTTGGTGTTACAATGTAGTCAAATGTCCCTACCTCTCGGCAATCCTTTAGTATAGGTTGGAAGTTGTGGTTTCTTTCCATTTTTTTTCTTGATTTCCAGGTTTCCATTTGGTTTACTTGGATCATGATTGGAGTCTCTGTTAGCGTATTAGTACAACACGATTGTTTTATACGGGCATGATTTTCTGTTTTTGGCTTTTGCTTTATTTTGATAGATAATGTGAGGCCTGCATTTTAGAGTAGTGCTGCGTGCCATGATTTTTAAAATCTGCATGTTTCTGAGATTTAACTAGCAACACTGTTCTAATTTTAACTAGCAATATGTGTTCTATTTTCATTTGCAGTGTTGCTTATATGTCTTTCGTTTATTCGGGGATTGATTGGAATATTATGATCTGGTGTATGTTGTCGTTTTCTGTTTAAGCTATTGCATTGTTCAACTATTGGGTTCGTACAAGTTTAACCGCATTCAGTATTTATATCAAACCAATAAATGCAAAATATGTCTCGCATACACAAGAACTCAGTGTTTACACCGAATGAATGAATGCAAAACATGTCTTTCATATACATATTTATCAATTATATAAAAGGGCAGCCCAGTGCACTAAAGCTACCGCTATACGCGGTATCCGGGGAAGAGCCCACCACAAATATTTATCACTTATCTGATTATCAATTTTCCCTGGAATACATATTTCGGGAAGTTTTGGTCTTTTTACACCGATAGTGAAAGAGAGCTGATTTTACAGGCATTATGTTATTTTAGTTAATAGCAGTATAGATATATGTTACTCCCTCCATCCTAAATTACTCGTTCAAAATTTTCTAATTTGATTTCTTATTTTACTTGTTTTTTTTTCATTAATTAAGAAGAAATAATTTTTTTTTTTATGTTTACCCTTTACATTAATTTTTTTTTTTCAAATTAAAATATAAACATTATTTAATAGGAATACTATAATAAACTAGTCATGTTATTAATTATTTTTCTTAATCAAGGTGTAATCTTAATTTGGGATGAATAATTTAGAATGGAGGGTGTATATTTCAATAGGTTTTTATATATGTTGTGTCATTCTCTGAGATCATTGCCGCCTGAAGAAGAAAATGAGTGGCATGTGTGAGAGACGAAACACTGGGAATGATGGGAAAGGAGAGAGGTGTAGCTGTATTTTGTACTTACGTTTTAAAATAATAAGCAATTTCGTACCGATAAAAAGTACTACTTTCTTCATTTTAAAAAGAATGATCTACTTTGACTTAACATAAAATTTAAGAAAATAAAGAAAATTTTTTAATCTTGTAGCCTTAAATTAAAGTTGTGTTAAATGTATCAAAATGCCCTTTAATTTTGTAGCCTAAAATTATCATGTGAAAAATTAAAATTAAATATTGTCAAAAAAAACTATTCTTTTTTAAACGAATTAAAAACAAGTAGGTCATAGACCAGCACACTTTCATTTATGTCGGAGCAATTAAGGAACACCTCATCATCATGAGTATTCAAGGCATTTTGATCAATTTGAAATTGGGTTAAAATCGTTTACACTTCTGAACACCCCCTTAATTTTGAACAATAATTATTTTCTCTCCTTTTATTTATTTATTTTTTTAAATATTTATTTTATTTTTATATTTATATTAATATTTGTATCTTTTTTTTTTAAAAAAAAACTTTTTTATAAAAATATTTTTTATTGTTTAATCTATATAACATATTTTCTATAAAAGTTAAAAATTATTTTTAACATAAAAAAATAAAAATGAGAAATATTAATTGAGTATATAATTTAATAACAAATTATAATGAAATAAATAAGCAAAAAAGTAAAAATTAATTTTATTAAAAATCAAAAATCTAATATATATTTATACGTGAAAATAATAGGTAATTATAATTTTATAAATATATTTTAATATAGGTATACAAAATAATTAATAATAGAGGATCTTTCGGAAACAATCTTTCTATCTCTCCGAGGTAGCGGTTAGGTTTGTGTACCCCTACCCTACTCAGACCTTACTTAAAAAATTTCACTACATATGATTTTATTGTAGATGTATATTTGTTACAAATCAAATTATCGTTGTTGATGAATTTTAAACTATAATTTAGAAAATAATTCATATTAACAATAAAAACTCATTTATCGATCTATATAGACATTAAAGAATAACAGAAGATCAAAACTCTAATGTATATTTATACGTGAAAATAATAGATAATTATAATTTTATAAATATATTTCAATGTAGGTATACAAAATAATTAATAGTCGAGGGTCTTTCAGAAACAATCTTTCTATCTCTCTGAGGTAGCGGTTAGGTTTGTGTACCTCTACCCTCCTCAGATCTCACTTAAAAAATTTCACTAGATATGATGTTGTTGTAGATGTATATTTGTTACAAATCAAATGATTGTTGTTGATGAATTTTAAATTATAATTTAAAAAATAATTCATATTAACAACCAAAACTCGTTTATCTATATAGACTTTAAAAAATAAGAGAAAATCAAAATATGCATCTATATACATAATTACATACTCACATACATACTTAATACATATAATTTAAAAATTTTGAATATAAAAAATACCTTTAAATTTTGTAATTAATTATAAAAGAATGGTCAAACCCATCGGTAGGACCTCAAACTTGTCCTGAAAATTCACTTAGACCCCTAAACTTTCAAATTTTATTTCAATTGGACATTTTTTTGCACAATCAGCAAAAGATATAGAGTGTGTGTAACACACTCGCTTTACGTGGCAAAATTATTCAATAAGAAAAATACATGTGGCAAACGATTTTTTTTTAAAATTATGTTAAAAATTCAATTAAATATAGATAAATGTTGAGTGAGTCTAAAAATAATTTTAAATATATTATAATTTTTATTTTTTTTAAAAAACTACCTGATCCCCCCATCCCACCCCACCCTCCCCTTCCATTCTCTTCTCCATCTTCCGGAGAAGATGAACTTTTTAAAATAAAATATGCCCCATTAATTTAAGAAAAGAGTATCAATTTTAACCAAACTCACCCTAATTCTAATCGAACAATTTTGAAATTTTGAATTGATTTTTCGACGAGTCTAGCCGAAAAATGCATTCAAAAACAGCTAAAGAAAATGATGAATTTTTCGACCTGTCGATCAGTTTTTATTTTTTAAAATTTGTTCCTGTTCTTTTTTTTTTTTTTTTTTTTTAAATTTAATTCTTTGCTTCTATTTCATTTGATAAGGCTTAGTCGAATTTTGAGATGGGTGGAGATAATTGGTGTTTTTCGGTGAAAGGGGGTTGATTTTAATTGATGGATCGTCGAAATGAAGCTGGGTGCATCGTTTTCGTCTCGTCGAAGCTCCGGTGAGCTTCGACAGTAATGAAAAATGGAGAATACTATCAATAAATTTCATTACAAATCAGTATCAATGAATTCCATTTAAGGAGCTTGATTCGATCCTTTGAAGTTTTTGACATTTCTTAATCCGTTGGTAGTTTTTTAATTATCAGAAGAAAATGAGGTGAGGATGGAATAGGCTGAAGACGATGATGCAGGGTAGGGTAAAAGACGATGATGCAATGTGGGGGGTGGGCTGAGGTGAAGATGATGATGTTGGGGGGAAGGGTTGAAGTTTTTTTTTTTTTTTTTTAAAATTAGAAATTTTTATAATTAAAAATTATATTAATAAAATAATTTAAATATAAATTTTTAAATTGAAAAAATGTAAAATATTATTTTTTCTTCGATTCACACATTCAAGGTCAGTATTTTGTGTCTGATAGGTATCAATTTTAGCACTTGAAGTGTCTGATAGGTACATGCCTTAATTAAAGGATCTAAATAAATTTTTGGGACAAATTTAAGGTCCTATTGATGGATTTGGCCTAAAAGAATTTACTAATACTATTAAAAGGTGAGCTTGAAAATTTATATATTAACATTAAAATGTATTTATAAAATTATAATTATCTATTATTTTCACGTATAAATATATATTAGAGTTATGATTTTTAATAAAATTAAATTTTACTATTTTGCTCATTCATTTTATTATAATTTATCATTAAACAATATACTCAATTAATATTTCTCACTTTTATTTTTTATCTTAAAAATAATTTTTTATTTTTATAGAAAATATGTTAAATAGATTAAAAATAAAAAAATATCTTTATAATTTAAAAAAAGAAATACAAATGTTGATATAAATATAAGGGTAAAATAAGATTTTAAAAAATTAAATAGAAAAAATATAAGGGTAAAATAATATTTTAAAAAATTAAATAGAAAAAAGGAGGGAGTAATTATTGTTTAAAATTGAGGAGAGTGTCTGATTTCGTAAACGATTTTAACCCATTTGAAATTTCTAAATGATTTGGAGCCCAGCATTTTCTGCTGCACTGCAAATTACCTGCGCCAGTTTAAATATTAAAAAGCGTCTGATAATTTCTCCTCTCAATTTTTCGACTGTAACACAAACATGCAAAAGTGTCATTACGCTACTTTGGTAATTTTACTTCAAATCAATCCTTACACCCCGTATGGAACAGAGTACAAAGTAAGTACACCAAATTAAGACTAGTCAAAGCTAGGAATGTACGTATGCAACCCCAACAAAAAGCTAAAATGCCGTTCCAAAAAATTAAAGGAAAACTGTTCCTCTACTCGAACTAGCTTATAGCTAATCTAACCCAAGTTGTACAAGATACAAAACATCCAGATTCTAAGCAGCTTGGTACGGTAAAGCTAGGCTAGACCACAAGAGTCATGCGGGAGGTTGTTTGAGATTGATTAATTAATTGACTACATTCGAGTCTTTTTTCTTTCTGCCCCTTTTCCTCATCTGAATTTGAAGCGTAGCAATAGCAGCCAACAAATCCACAGACTGTATAGGACTCAATATCTCCAACAAACCCTTCAACGTCTTAAGCCTAACACAATCAGCCATTTTCATAACCCTCTCCAAACTCATCATTAACCCTTTCAACGCCAACTCAACTAGCCTATCCAACTCATTGTTATCATCAACCCTTCTCATCCTTGACAACTCCACCATCTTTCTATCCCCTAGTGCCACTTGTTTCCTCTCCATTTCCCTCTCCACTTTGTCTTCCTCTCCCTTAATCTTCACCCTCATTGCATCAACATTTTTCAACTGCTCATCGCTCAGTTGAGAAAGGGCCACACCGACTAGCCGAAAGGCTATAGACGGCTTCCACCCCGTGACCCATAAGTTAGCATTTTCCAACGAGCTGAGCCACATTGGTGAGAAAAATGCTAATACATCTTCATGAGCCGCCGCCCATTTGGCTGTGTAGTAATCTTTGTGATGTGCTGTCATTTTGTTCACCAACGATTCCTGATCTTTGACGTATAAGCTTTCTCTCGGGACTATGAGGAGTAACTTGAGCAACTCTTCAAGTTGACTGATCCAATTCTCAAAGTATTTTGAAAAGTTTTTTCCAACTTGGGTCGCCATCTTTGTTGATTTTCGTCGCCGATAATAATAACAAGGAAAAGAAGAATGGCAAATATAAAGAGATAGAGAGAACAAGTGGCAATGCTACAAAAGAGAAGAAAGGATGCCGTGGCTTTGTGCTCCTCTGCATGCTTTACGCGCGCACCTAGCTAATGAACTTGGGAAGTGGGGTCATCGGGCATGAGTTAGGTTCTACTTAACCAATGACGTCAAAAATAAACTTAAAGTAATTATAAATAAAAATAATACTAATTGATTACTTGTTCCTTCCGCGATCTGATTGTTGTTATTAATTTCCTAACTGAATTTCTATTATTTATTATTTATGTTGATATATTGAGAGAATATAATTTTTTTTACTTACTTTATTCTTAACATTAATTATTATATCTCTAAATTAATTTCAAGACATATTATTCTTAACATTAATTATTGTATCTATAAATTAATTTCAAGACATAATGTAAGTAATATTTAATAGAATATTATGATAAAATAACTATATTATTAATTATTTTTTATTTTTTTAATGAATGTGTCAAATCAAAATGTGATAAGTAAAAATAAAATAAAAAATAGTATAAGCTAAAATTTATTAATAATATACATAAAGTTATACCAGCTATTGGTGAATTGCTATATATTTAATTTTGAATATTTATTTAGTACTCCAAAAACAGCTTACGAGCAGCTCTGCAATTATAAGCAACTTACAAACAACTATCAACAATTGCAATTATAAGCATCTTACAAACAACTATCAACAAGTCCATAAATAGAAAGTCATTTTCATTCATTTTGTACATTAATTAAAACTTGGATTACGTCAACCTCTCTTTATGTATTTTCCTCGACATATTTACTTCTTTTTTCTTTATTTGATAACGTGTATATAATATTAAAGTTTTATGAGCTTTGAGGTTTTGCAAGGTCAGAGCTAGGTTTAGTTTGGTGATGTTTGAGGGTATTGAAGAGAACCAAATGCATGAACAGTAAGGGTAGGCAAAGGCAATGAAACGTGTCAAGAAGAAAGCTTAGTAATTTGTATCCAACACGTTAGTATTATTTGATAACGTGTATATAATATTAAAGTTTTGTGAGTTTTGAGGTTTTGCAAAAGTTCAGAGCTAGGTTTTAGCTTGGTGATGTTTGAGGGTATTGAAGAGGCACTTATTTAGGTAGGAGCCGGAAGGGGCTGAGGTAAATGAGAAAGCTACTGGGGTGAGAACTAAATGCATGAATAGTAAGTGTAGGCAAAGGCAATGGAACCTGTCAAGAAGAAAGCTTAGTAATTTGTATCCAACACATTGTTTTTAGTAACAATCTACCACATCAGCGACAAACTAGCTACACAGAGATAACGTAGCCCTAATTTCAGTTTGTCTGTTTAAAATCCAATTCGAACAGGCTTTAAATAGATCTAGTCAGAATACAGAGAGAAGTGTCATGTAAATATATAATAACAGGTGTCATGGAACAAATTACGTCAATCTGATGTTGATGTTTAAGGGTATTGATTTTAGGTTGGGGAGGGATTGAGGTAAATGAGAAAGCTGAGGTGGAGAACCAAATGCATGAACAGTAAGGTAGACAAAGGCAATGAAACGTGTCAAAAAGAAAGCTTAGTAATTTGTATCCAACACGTTGATATTATTTGATAACGTGTATATAATATTAAAGTTTTGTGAGTTTTGAGGTTTTGCAAAAGGTCAGAGCTAGGTTTAGCTTGGTGATATTTGAGGGTATTGAAAGTCAGAGCTAGGTTTAGCTAGGTTAAAGCTTACACGTATTTGGTATATACATCAAATCAATATATGAATGATATGTAGTTGAATTTAAAATTCATATTACTTAATTATGATTAATTAATAAATAATTTACTTAACAAAGTTGAATTTAAAATTCATATTACTTAATTATGATTAATTAATAAATAATTTACTTAACAAATAATTTACTTAATTTAATTTCTCAATCATGATAGTATTGAAGAGGCAATTTAGGTTGGGGTGGGGAGAGGTTGAGGTAAATGAGAAGAAATAATTTACTTAATTTAATTACTTAATCATGGTAGTATTGAAGAGAGGCAATTTAGGTTGGGGCGGGGAGGGGTTGAGGTAAATGAGAAAGGTGGGGTGGAGAAACAAATGCATGAACAGTAAGTGTTATCAAAGGCAATGGAATGTGTCAAGAAGAAAGCTTAGTAATTTGTATCCAACAATTGTATTTAGTAACAGTCAGTCCAGCCACAAACTATATACACAAAACAACGTAGCCTGATTTCAATTTATCTGTTTAAATATTGCAGATCAAAGTAAACCAATTCAAACAGGGCCTTAGGCAGATCTAGTCGGCATACAGTGACAAATGTCATGTAAATATATAATAACAAGTGTCATGAACAAATTATGTGGAAGCAATAAGATGTTCCAACTAGCACCGACTGAGGATCTGTACAAATTATGTGGAAGCAATCTATGTTCCAAGTAGCACCAACTGAGAATCTGTTTCGGATTACTGTTAAAAGAAAAGGTAAATAATATAAATCACTAGTTTGCTCCTTGGTTATTCTCTTTTTTGATTTCTTAATTTAATTTTTTTCTCCATAAATTTTAATTATTCATATACATAATTAGAGACGTTTAAATAAAATTAGTTGCCTAAAATTAAATTTTAATTTGAGATCTTAAAAATATAAAAATACATAATAAATAAAAAGTTTATTGTTGCTTTATTTTGTTTTTTCATAATTGTTGTTTTTAGTGTAGTATCATATTTCACATAATAATAATATTATTTATAACAGGAAGAATTAATTCAAGTTAATAAGATGTTAACCATGCATTTTCAATATATTCCCTTGGATGTTATTGTAAGCATATTATTTGTTATTGTAAAGATTCGAGCAGTTTAATTCAAAGTTTCAAACTATTTTTATTGAATGTTTGATAAATTTTTTTTACTGTATTCAATATTGTCAAAAAAGAAAAGAAAATTATAAAATTAACAATTTGTTATGATATATATCAATTATAGTGAATGTCTATCAAGATCTATTTGATGTCTATCAGGATTTGATGTATTTGTCTTTTAGTGTGAAACTAGGGCAAATCCCCCTATAAATAGAAGGGCTTCCTTAATTGTAAATCATCCTCAAGAGAAGAAATAACAATTACTCTCTCTATTCTCTCTACTCTTCTTCTTTATTCTTTCTTGTTTTATAACACGTTATCAGCACAAGACTCTACCATCTCAAATTTGAAGACTAAGACTAAGGTATTATTTTTTTTTCCTTTTTCCATATGGCTAACAATCTTACGAAGTGTGAGTTCGTTGCCCTTCAAAGTTCGGGCAAGAACTATATTTCATGGGTGTTGGATGCTGAAATCCACCTAGATGCTATGGATCTTGGCGACACCATAAAGAATGAAAATACAATATCTAGTCAAAATCGTGCTAAGGCTATGATTTTCTTGCGTCATCATCTTGACGAAGTTCTGAAAATTGAGTACCTTACTACTAAGGATCCACTCGTATTGTGGAATAGCCTAAAAGAAAGGTTTGACCACTTAAAGATGGTCATTCTCCCAAAAGCACGATATGAGTGGATGCATCTAAGATTTCAAGACTACAAGTCTGTTCATGAATACAATTCTGCCATGTTCAGAATTTCCTCTCAATTGAAACTTTATGGAGAGACGGTCAATGATAATGATATGATGGAAAAGATGCTCTCCACTTTTCATGCCTCGAATGTGCTCTTACAGCAACAATATCGAGAAAAAGGTTTCAAGAAGTATACTGAACTGAGTTCTCATCTTCTTGTGGCTGAACAAAATAATGATTTATTGATGAAAAATCACGAGAACCGACCAATTGGATCTGCACCATTTCCTAAGGTGAATGATGTGCACTCTCACAATGCTAGGCGTGGAAAAGGTCGCGGCCCTGATCGTGGTCGTGGTCGTGGTCGTGATGACCAAGAAAGAAACCCTGTTCCGGGTGTTAATAATTCATCAAATAAAAAGAGAAAAGATGAGAAACGTGAAGCAGTTACTTGTTTTCGATGTGGCGGAAAAGGACATTATTCATGTGATTGTCATGCTCTCAAGCACTTGGTTGATCTTTATCAAGCATCACTAAAGAAGAAAGAGAGAAATCCCGAGGCTAACTTTCTCTCTGAAAATAATGTTGACATCACATGTTTGGATGTAGTAGATTTTTTCGAGCACCCTGAAGGAAAGATTGATCACTTGATTGATGATGGTTCCGTAAACATGAAAGAATGAATGATTTTTAATTTTATTTTATTTTTATTGATAATAGTTAGTGAATAAAGAATCATGTAAAAGTAGTTGTTTGCATGAGTATTAGTTTTTAAATAGTATTGATTGCTTTTGTATTATCGTAGTTCATTAAATAATTAAGTTGAATTTTATTTTATTTCGATGATGAAAGACTTTATTATATGATCATTATAATAATTTTTTTTATCACCAAGTTTATTGTCAGAAAGAAGAAGAACAATACCTTAATTAAACTAATTGATAGGCACTGCAAAAGAAGAGAAAAAGATTGATTGTTTTGTTTTCATATGAGACTTAATATAATAGTAATATTACATTGAAAATACTATCTATAAGGATGCATTAATAAAAAGCAAGGTAGGCTGCTGGCACCATTTTTTGAAATCAGTATATTAATTTTGCTATCATTCATACCTTTTTTATTTTATAATGCCTAGCTGATTCTAATTTGAACTCGTTGCTCCTTTTTTTTTTTTTTTTTCCTATTTTAATATACTGATTTCAATAAAGTAAAAGAAGGACAATGACACTTTATTTTGTTGTTATGAAACTCGTCGTTCTTTCTATCTTATTTGACATTAATAATTTAGTTACTTATATTATTGTATTCTTATGTAACTAATTGCTTAACTAAAAGGTAATTAATTATTTATTAATGATTTGGACTTTGTACAAAGATTTACTATATATTTTATTTTGTGCATGTTATTTTATTTAAAGATATGGATAATTTTCATGAAGATATATGTTTGATTGATTCTGGCACTACACATACGATATTCAAAGACGAGAAATATTTCTCTCATCTAAACATGGGCAAGATTAATGTTACTACAATTTATGGTAGTGCTAATTTGATTGAAGGCTTCGGAAAAGCCATTATAATCTTACCCAAGGGAACTAAACTCATCAAAAATAATGCTATGTTCTCTCCCAAGTCTCGGAGAAACTTGATGAGTTTTAAAGATATCCGTGAAAATGATTATCATATCAAAACATTTGATGAGATGAATCTTGAATATCTTGGTATCACCAAGAATGTCTCAGGGCAGACATGTGTTGTTGAAAAGTTTCGTGCTTTATCTTCTGGCCTGTATTGGACAAAGATTTGTGCAATTGAGGCACATTCCATAGTAAACTGGAAGTTTACTAATTCCAATACTTTCGTACTTTGGCATGATCGTCTGGGACATCCAGGATCAATAATGATGAGACGAATAATAGAAAATTCAAATGGGCATCCATTAAAGAATTTGAAGGTTCTTTCGAATGGTGAATTTTCATGTAATGCTTGTTATCAAGGCAAGTTGATTGTGAGACCATCGCCAACAAAAGTTGGGATTGAGTCCCCCATGGGGACATTTGTGAACCAATTCACCCACCAAGTGAGTCGTTTAGATACTTCATGGTCTTAATAGATGCTTTTTCTAGATGGTCTCATGTGTGCGTTTTGTCATCTCACAACTTGGCATTTGCAAAATTGTTGGCACAAATAATACGATTACGGGCACAATTTTCTGATAATCAAATCAAGTCTATTCGCCTTGATAATGCTGCAGAATTTTTATCCCAAGCATTTAATGACTATTGCTTATCAATCGGGATAAGAGTGGAACATCATTTACCCCATGTTCACACTCAAAATGGCCTTGCTAAGTCATTAATTAGACGTCTGCAGTTGATAGCAAGGCCATTACTAATGAAAACTAAGTTGCCGACTTCAATTTGGGGTCATGCAATTTTGCATGCTGCAACACTTATTCGTCTTAGACCAAAAAATTATCATAAATTTTCTCCGTTGCAAGTGGTTTTGGGTCAAGAGCCTAATATATCTCATTTGAGAATGTTTGGGTGCGGTGTTTATGTGCCAATAGCACTACCAAACCTCACCAATATGGGCCCCCAAAGAAGGTTAGGAATTTATGTTGGGTTTGAATCACCCTCCATTATTCGCTATCTTGAACCATTAACGGGAGATATGTTCACTGCTCGATTTACAAATTGTCGATTTGATGAGATATTTTTTCCAAAATTAGGGGGAGAAGATAATGAAATCAAAAGAGAAATTTTGTGGAAAAATTCATCACTATCTCATCTTGATCCACATGCTTCTATTTGTGAGCAAGAAGTACAAAAGATTATTCATCTGCAGAGAATTGCAAATCAAATGCCGGACGCATTTACAGATTTGGAAAAGATCACTAAATCACATATTCCTGCAGAGAAGTCCCAATTAGAATTGATGTTCCTAAAGGACAATCCACTAGTGTCATAGCTAATGAATCTAAAGAACGTTTGAAGCGTGGGAGACCATTAGGTTCTAAGGATCGAAATCCTAAAAAAATAAAAACAAATGGTCAAGATGACACTACGAAAGATCCACATACGTAAGTTCAAGATTTGAGCAATGTTGATATCCTGAAGGAATTAATGAGCCTGAGACTCAAGAAAATGAGGAACTATCCATAAATTCAAGTGATGTTGAAACTAATCTGAATCGATCTGAAATAGTAGTGGATCATGTCTTTGCATATAATGTTGCAATGAAAATCATGCAAGATAGCGAGGATCTCGAACCTCGATCTGTCACAGAATATCGATAGAGAAATGACTGCCAAAATGGCAAGAAGCAATTCAATCTGAATTGAATTCGCTCGCTAAACGTGAAGTTTTTGGACCCATAGCTCAAAACACCTAATGGTGTTAAGCCTGTTGGCTATAAATGGGTCTTTGTCCGAAAAAGAAATGAAAAAATAAAATACAAAGATATAAAGCACGCCTTGTTGCACAAGGATTTTCACAACGGCCTGGTGTCTATTATGATGAGACATATTCACCAGTTATGGATGCAATAACATTGCATTATCTTATTAGTTTCACTATCCATGAGAGACTTGAAATGCATTTGATGGATGTGGTAATAGCCTATCTATATGGATCACTTGATAATGAGATATACATGAAAATTCTCGAAGGATTTAAAATGCCGAAAGCATATAGTTCAAAGCCTCGAAAAATGTATTCCATTAGATTGCAAAGATCATTGTATGGTTTGAAGCAATCTGGACGCATGTGGTATAACCGTCTTAGTGAATATTTAACTAAAGAAGGTTATACGAATGATGAAATTTGTCCATGTGTTTTCATAAAGAAAATAACGTCGGAGTTTGTTATACTTGCTATCTATGTCGATGACATAAACCTTATTGGAATGCCAATAGAGCTTCGAAAGGCAATTGATTACCTAAAGAAAGAGTTTGAGATGAAAGATCTCGGAAAGACAAAGTTATGCCTTGGTTTGCAAATTGAGCATTTGACAAACGGTATATTTGTCCATCAATCTGCCTACACAGAAAAGGTGTTGAAATGATTCTATATGGATGGAGCACATCCATTAAGCACTCCAATGGTTGTTCGATCACTTGATGTGAATAAGGATCCATTTTGATCTCAAGAAAAGAATAGGGAACTCCTTGGTCCTGAAATACCATATCTTAGTGCAATTGGTGCACTAATGTATCTTGAAAGTACTACAAGGCCTGATATTGCCTTTTTAGTAAATTTTCTAGCAAGGTATAGTTCTGCTCCTACTAGGAGACATTGGAATGGGATCAAACACATATTACGGTATCTAAAGGGGACTACTAATATGGGCTTATTTTATTTTAAAGATTGCAATTCCGATCTTGTTGGTTATGCTGATGCTGGATACTTATCTGACCCGCATAAAGCTCGGTCTCAAATAGGCTATATATTCATATGTGGGGGTATTGCTATATCTTGGAGATCAACAAAGCAGTCTATCGTAGCCACTTCATCTAATCACGCTGAGATTATAGCTATTCATGAAGCAAACCGAGAGTGTGTATGGTTGAGGTCCATAATACATCTCATTCGAGAAAAATGTGGCTTGAAATGTGACAAAGTACCCACAATAAGGTTTTTAATGAGGTAGCCTATATGCGTATTGTTAGACATTCGAGGGGGAGTGTTATGATATATATTAATTATAGTGAATGTCTATCAAGATCTATCAAGATCTATTTGATGTCTATCAGGATTTGATGTATTTGTCTTTTAGTGTGAAATTAGGGAAAATTCCCCCTATAAATAGATGGGTTTCCTTCATTGTAAATCATCCCTCAAGAGAAGAAATAACAATTACTTTCTCTATTCTCTCTACTTTTCTTCTTTGTTCTTTCTTGTTTTATAACACAATTAATTTTTTTTGAGGCCTTGAGATTTTAGGTGCCTAAAGCAAAGGCTTTACTAGCCTCACCTTTGAGTCACCCTTGCTGAACACCAATATACATTACTACTTATGTATCTGAATTAACTGATTTAACTATAATTAAGAAAATAAAACATTTATCTTAAATACATAACACAATTAACATTATATTTATGGATCCCTTAAATTCGATAACAACTTTTCAATTTCAAAAGTTTGAAATATCAAATCAATTTCAACAGCCAGAATTAGAGATTGAAGAATCTCGGGTCGATTTCGGCAGTTGCATCCGAATTACATCCCATGTAATAATATACATTGAAAATCAATATTAGTTTAATATGCAATAAAACTTAAACAAAAATTTTCAAAACTTGAAAGCATAAAACAATGATTAATATTCATTCTAATGTTTTTTCATATACATAACAATGTTATGTATATAAGCTGTAATAAACATAGCTCAACTTGTCTAACAGAACTATATACATAACTGTGTTACGTATAACATTGTTAATGCATAAAATATACATAACTCTGTAATGTATATGTTCTGAAAATACAATAGTCCAGCAGTGTCTGTTTCAACACATATACATAACAAAATTATGTATATAGACTGATATACGTATAACACTGTCAATGTATAACATATACATAACTCTGTAATGTCTATGTACTGAGAGAAATAACCCATCAGTGTTTGTTTCACCACATATACATAACAAACTTAAAGTATATGGACTCATATACATAATAATGTTATATATATGGGACGAAGTAACAACAAATCTCGAAAGATTGTCTCCAAATATATTCATAACCACGATATGTATCAGGGTTAAAGTAACAGCACTGATGCTTTGTAGCTATGTATATGAATACAAAAGCATAAGTCTCACCTTTGATTGAGATGCAAACATAGTTTCTAATGTTTGTCATACTTCCATGGCTGAGGCACATCCAATAACTTGTGTCAAAACGCTCTTAGTGAGAGATGAAAGAAGTCAACTAAGAAGTAACTGGTCCTATTTTCGCCATGCTAAGTACGCAAAATTCACAACTGCTTCATGTGATTATTCGTCGATTGGGCTGATGGGGATAAATTTTACTAGGCATTTATGCGAGCCATCAATGTACCCTTCCAAGTCATGGCCTCTTAGCATAGGTAAAATTTGTGACTTCCACAATACGTAGTTGTTTGATAAGGAAAGTTGGTAGAGGATAGAGTGAAGAAATGAAGGAGAGGCAGTATTGGAGAAAATATCAAATCTGCGATAGTTTTCCTCTCCTTCATTTAGTGTTGGCAAGTGAAGAAAAAGGTGAGGCAATGCAAAGGTTTGGAGAACTAGGGTTTGCAAATTCAAACTTGATTACCTATATTGAATGTGGCTCCTTGATTATAGGCATTTTCTAATGCAAAAAAGGTAGAGTTATGTATATGAATTATAGAGAGAGAAATTGTAAAAATAAAATATTTGTAATTAGTTTTGGAATTTGAAATATTATGTAATAATAGAAAGTAAAGTTATAGTTTTAAGTAATTTATCCTAAAAAAAACTCTTTATTTGAGAGAAACACTTTTATAAAATGACTTTTTAGAAAAATACTTTTGAAAAAAATAATTTATGTTTGGTAAATTCATTTCAAAAGTGCTTTCGATAAATAAATTGTGTTTGGATAGTTTTTTTCAATAAGTGCTTTTGAAAGATAAAAGATTAAAAATGATAACATATCAATAGACTTTTACTACTAAAATTATTTAATCGAGAAAATTTATTTTAAATATTTATTTTAATATTTTTAATTAAAATATTTTTTTAATTAATTAAAAGTACGTACTATAAAATTTTCAATCAATATTTATATACATATAGTAATATTAAAAAATACTAAATAACAATACAATGTTACTATAATAATTTAAATATTATTTAAAAATTTATACACGTGTTGGTAAAACACTGTTTGATCTTGCAACGTGATTCTTCTATCATTTATTGTTATAAATAATAAAAAATAAAGAGTTATATAGTCTTTGATGATCACCATCAATGATATTCAATTTTATTTAAAGAAAAGAGTGAGAAATAAAAGTTTATATATAAATTATAAAATAAAATAATGAATTATGATGTAAATATGAAGTATAAAATTTAAAAATCAAACTTAAAAAATATGCTAAGTAATTAATAAGGAATTTATTGATGTGTATATGTGTTAGAGATATTTTTGTCATGAAAAAAATAATTTCTGCTTCTTCTTCTGTTTTTTTTTTAAAACAAAAATCTTCTACTTTTTACCAGAAACAGAAAAGCTGCTTCTACTCCTTTTTAAAAGTATTTTATAAGTTTTTCAAAAAAGTACTTTTTTCAAAAAAGTACTTTTTTCTTTTTATATATAACACTGAGTTTATTATTCTTGGTATATATATTTTGAACATGAACCTGACCCTCTTTAGCGATGCCATGCAGGTTGTCATTAATTTTTAACAAGGCTAAAGTTATCGATAGACCCTTAAACTTATTTCGAGATTTCACTTGCACCCCTCAACTTACATTGTACCTATTGAAACCTTTAACTATTCAAAAATCATTTCCATTAGACACAAAATGCTGACATAGTAAAAAAGTGTGTTTCACACTCTTGAGGCGCGCGAATCAATTTTTTTTTTTAAAAATTCAACTTTTACACTTAAACTATTTTATAACAATTAGGGGTGTATATTGGTCGGGTTGATTCGATTTTTATTAAAATATAACCAAACCAATAATGTCGGTTTTCTAAATCTATAAACCAAATCAAACCAATATACAATTGGTTTTTTTATTTTGGTTTTAGTTGGTTTTTTCATTTTTCTCGTTTTTTTACAATTATAATGTGATTGAAGAAAAAAATTAAATGTTTTCACTAAAAAGATTAAAAAAAAATGGTCATAGAGTAATTTCAATAAAAAATAAGTTGGCAAATTACTAAGACGTCTAAACTACTATCTCTCAAAGTAATATTATGTGGATACCTAAGTAGTTCAATTTCTAAGTCACTAGTCGCAGTAACTTGTCTGAAAGTTTCCTCTAGAAAACTTTACATTTTATCTTAATGTTTGCTATGATTAATTAAACCATGGCTGAATTAGCGTGGCTAACAACCACTTTTTTTTGGTAGTGCGGAGGTAATCATTGTAACAAGTTAGAGTGCTTTACTTTAATGTTGGATTTTTCAATACAAATTTAAATTTAATCAAATTTTAATAAATATTAAATATCAAATAAAAAATAAAATAAAAATATATTCGCTAAAGGATGAAAAATCGCTCCAAACTAACCAACAAAAATGAAAATGTATTCCTTCATTGCATTTGAATTTGGATCAGGTTGAAAGATTCCTGAGAACCACCAAACAAATTTATACTACTACTCATTTGCAAAAAAAAAAAAGTGAAAAGATCGTATAACAGAATATCGACACATGCATATCAAGGTGGAGCATTTTGAACCTTGAAAGGACAGTTCTTGAAAATTTAAATGTTGGAATTAATCCCGTTGTTCCTCTAGTGGCGTATTTTTTTATACATAACTAAAATATAACAATTCAATGTTTATAGTTTTATAACTGGTGTTTGGATATATACTAGATATCCACGTTCCGTTCTAATTAAGGGTGTCAAACGGCCGGTTAAAACCCGCCCGAACCGGCCCGAACCGGTCCATATAATTAAATCGGTCCGATTTTATCCGACCCGATAAGTCCGAGGGCTTTAGAGGTCCGGGTCCCAATCCGATTGGGTTTTTAATTTGGGCCCGGTTAACCCGGTCAGGACCCAACCCGATTTGGGCTCGATGGATAACCGACCCGGCCCGGTTGAGATTTTTTTTTTTTTTTTTTTTT
>NC_061112.1:125277220-125288442 GCF_002878395.1 Capsicum annuum | reverse complement strand
GTATAGTCATATATAATTATATATTGAATGGTACATATATATGTGTAATTGTTTATATATTTTTTTAAAAATATATATTGTATATTGGAGTGTATATAGTGTATATTGGAGTGTATATAGTGTATATTGGATTATTTATTTATTTTTTAAACGGGTTTGACCGATTTTTAACCGGGTTTTGGTGGGTTTGACCGGGTTGGGTTAAGTGGGCCGGATTAGGGTGGATTTTAATTTTTTTACTGTTTGACCCGTGACGGGCCGACCCGGTTAACGTCAAACCCGGCCCTTAACCGGCCCTCAACCCAGTTAAAATGGAAGGGCCGGTTCTGGGTTGACCCGGCCCGGCCCATTTGACACCTCTAATTCTATTATAAGCTCAATATATATTATTATTTTGTCTCAATTTATATGACAGAAATAGAATTTAGATAATCAATTATTAAAATAATTTAAATTTTTAATTATTGTGATTTATAATATTTTTTCTTCTATTTTAATTTAAGTGACACAAATATAATTTCGACAGTCAATCAAATATTTTATATCTTTTAATTTTTTTGAACTTGTTAATTATGCGACTTATAATATTTTTTTACGTAATTTTTTAATAATATATGAATACTTTCTGTGTCTCAGTTTATGTGACACAGTAAATTTTCGACAATCAATTAAATTTATTTTATATTATATTTTATATATATGTGTGTGTGATTCACAATATTTTTTATTTCATTTTCAAATAATATATGTTATTTTGTGTCTCCTCTGTATCATCTCAATTTATGTGGCACTAATATAATTTCGATAGTCAACCAAATATTTTATGTTGGCATATCATTTTATGTCTATTTTACCCTTTTAATGAAATATAATTAATTTCCTAATGATTAGATGATCATGTTAATTAACTAAGGGTGATATAGTAAAATCACGATTGAAATAGCGAACCAGACAGGTCTTAAATGACTTATAATAATTAATTAGAAGTGATATAGCAAAATTACTATAAAAAATTATTGTGGAGAAAATTTAAGTGGGCTTTATATAAGATGTCAAGTCAATTTAAAACATGAAAAGTTAGTTTATCATTTTATGTCTATTTTTATCCCTTTTTAATTAAATATTACAAATTTATTAATGCTTAGATGACTTATAATAATTAATTAGGGGTGATATAGTAAAATTACGGTTGAAGTAACTGATGCAGATATGTCACAAATGTCTATTTACTTTTTGTATTAAATATTATTAATTTTCTAATACGTAAATGACTTATAATAATATATTAGGGGTGATACAGTAAAATTATGATTGAAGTAGTTGAAGCAGACAACACAAGCACACATGTAAACCTCGTGCCTTCTTTTATTATTATTATTATATTATTACCTGTATAAATATATTATTAAAATTAATATTCTATTATTAGATAAATTTTTAATCTAGCTAATAAAAATAAACAACTCGTACATGTTGGTTATAATAATGTCACTAAAATAAATTATGTGTTATAAAATAAGAAAAAATAGAGAGTAATTATTATTTTCTTGAGTGATGATTTATAATGAAGGAAGCCCTTCTATTTATAGGGAAAATTTACTCCTAGTTTCTGAGTAAAAGACAGATACTTCAAATCATAATAGACATCAAGTAGATCTTGATAGACATTCACTACAATTGATATACATTAATATCATAACACTCCCCCTTGAATGTCTAGAAGTACGCATATAGGTTGCCTCATTAAAAACCTTACAAGGAAAATCCAGTGGGACAAAACCTCGTAAGGGTAACTCCCCCTAATAAGAACATCCTTGAATCTTTGCATTCCGATTTTGTGCACCATTTTCTTGAAAGTTGCAGTTGGAAGAGACTTGGTGAATAAATCAGTCACAATGTCACTTGAACGAATCTGTTGTACATTAATATCATCATTCTTTTGGAGCTCATGTGTGTAGAAGAGTTTTGGTGAAATGTGCTTCATTCTATCTTCTTTTATGAATCTTCCTTTAAGTTGTGTTATGCATGTTGCATTATCTTCATATAAAATCGTAGGTATTTTGTCGCATTTCAAGCCACATTTTTGTCAAATGAAATGTATTGTGGACCTCAACCACACACTCCTGGCTTGCTTCATGAATAGCTATAATCTCAGCATGGTTTGATGAAGTGGCTACGATAGACTGCTTTGTTGATCTCTAAGATATGGCAGTACCCCCATATATGAACACGTAGCCTATTTGAGATCGAGCTTTATGCGGGTCAGATAAATACCCAGCATCAGCAAAGCCAACAAAATCGGAATTGCAATCTTTAGAATAAAATAAGCTCATATCAATAGTCCCTTTTAGATACCATAATATGTGTTTGATCCTATTCCAATCTCTCCTAGTAGGAGAAGAACAATACCTTGCTAAAAAAATAACTGAAAAGGCTATATCAGGCCTTGTAGTATTTGCAAGATACATTAGTGCACCAATTGCACTAAGATATGGTATTTCAGGACCAAGGAGTTCCTCATTCTTTTCTTGATGTTAGAATGGATCCTTATTCACATCAAGTGATCGAACAACCATCAGAGTACTTAATGGATGTGCTCCATCCATATAGAATCGTTTCAACACCTTTTCTGTGTAGGCAGATTGATGGACAAAGATACCATTGTCAAATGCTCAATTTCCAAACCAAGGCATAACTTTGTCTTTCTGAGATTTTTCATCTCAAATTCTTTCTTTAGGTAATCAATTACCTTTTGAAGTTCTATTGGAGTTTTAATAAGGTTTATTTCATCGACATAGACAACAATTATAACAAACTCCGACGTTGTTTTTTTATAAAAATACATGGACAAATTTTATCATTCGTATAACCTTCCTTAGATAAAGATACCATTGTCAAATGCTCAATTTCCAAATCAAGGCATAACTTTGTCTTTCTGAGATTTTTCATCTCAAATTCTTTCTTTAGGTAATCTATTGCCTTTTGAAGTTCTATTGGAGTTTTAATAAGGTTTATTTCATCGACATAGACAACAATTATAACAAACTCCGACGTTGTTTTTTTTATAAAAATACATGGACAAATTTTATCATTCGTATAACCTTCCTTAGATAAATATTCACTAAGACAGTTATGCCACATGCGTCCAGATTGCTTCAAACTATACAATGATCTTTGCAATCTAATGGAATACATTTTCTGAGGCTTTGAACTGTATACTTTCGGCATTTTAAATCCTTCAGGAATTTTCATGTATATCTCATTATCAAGTGATCCATATAGATAAGTTGTTACCACATCCATCAAATGCATTTCAAGTCTCTCATGGACAGTGAAACTAATAAGATAACGTAATGTTATTGCATTAATAACTGGTGAATATGTCTCATCATAATCAACACCAGGCTGTTGTGAAAATCCTTGTACAACAAGACATGCTTTTTATATCTTTATATTTTATTTTTCTCAGTATTTTTTCGCACAAAGAGCCATTTATAGCCAACAGGATTAACATCATTTGGTGTTTGAGCTATAGGTCCAAAAACTTCACGTTTGGCAAGTGAATTCAATTCAGATTGAATTTCTTCTTGCCATTTTGGCTAGTCATTTCTTTATCGAAATTCTGTGACAGACCGAGGTTCAAGATCCTCACTATCTTGCATGATTTTCGTTTCAACACTATATGCAAAGACATAATCCACTACTATTTCAGATCGATTTAAATTAGTTCCAACATCACTTGAATTTATGGATAGTTTCTCATTTTCTTGAGTCTCAGGCTCATTAATTCCTTCAGGAATATCTACATTGCTCAAATTTTAAACTTTCATATGAGAATCTTTCGTAGTGTCATCTTGATCATTTTTTTTTTTTTAAGGATTTCGATCCTTAGAACCTAATGGTTTACCACGCTTCAAGCGTGCTTTAGATTCATTAGCTATGACACTGGTGGATGGTCTTTTAGGGACATCAATTCGAATTGGGACACTCTCTGCAGGAATATGTGATTTAGTGATCCTTTTCAAATCTGTAAATGTGTCTGGCATTTGATTTGCAATTTTCTGCAGATGAATAATCTTTTGTACTTCTTGCTCACAAATAGAAGCACTTGGATCAAGATGAGATAGTGATGGATTTTTTCACAAAATTTCTCTTTTGATTTTACTATTTTCTCCCCCCTAATTTTGGAAAAACTAGCTCATCAAACTGATAATCTGTAAATCGAGCAGTGAACATATCTCCCGTTAATGGTTCATGATAGCGAATAATGGGGGGTGATTCAAACCCAATATAAATTTCTAACCTTCTTTGGGGGCCCATCTTGGTGTGATTTGGTGGTGCTATAGGCACATATACACCACACCCAAAAATTCTCAGATGAGATATATTAAGCTGTTGACCCAAAACCAATTGCAACAGAAAAAATTTATGATAATTTGTTGGTCTAAGACAAACAAGTGTTGCAACATGCAAATTGCATGACCCCAAATAGAAGTGGGCAACTTAGTTTTCATAAGCAATGGTCTTACTATCAACTGCAGACGTTTAATTAATGACTCGAAAAGATCATTTTGAGTGTGACCATGGGGTACAGGATGTTTCACTCTTATCCCAATCGATAAGCAATAGTCATTAAATGCTTGAGATGAAAATTCTGCAGTATTATCAAGGAGAATAGCCTTAATTTAATTATCGAAAAATTGTGCCCATAATCATATTATTTGTACCAACAATTTTGCAAATGTCAAGTTGCGAGATGACAATAGGCACATATGAGACCATCTAGACGAAGCATCTATTAGGATCATAAAGTATCTAAACAACCCACTAGGTGAGTGAATGGGTTCACAAATATCCCCATGTATGCGTTTCAAGAATGCGTGGGACTCAATCCCAACTTTTGTTGGCAATGACCTCACAATCAGCTTGCCTTGATAACAAGCATTGCATGAAAATTCACCATTCGAAAGAACCTTCATGTTCTTTAATGGATGCCTATTTGAATTTTCTATGATTCGTCTCATCATTATAGATCCAGGATGTCCCAGATGATCATGCCAAAGTACGAAAGTATTGGAATTAGTAAACTTTTGGTTTGCTATAAAATGTGCCTCAATTGCACAAATCTTTGTCCAATACAGGCCAGAAGATAAAGCAGGGAACCTTTCTATAACACATGTCTGTCCAAAGACATTCTTGGTGATACCAAGATATTCAAGATTCATCTCATCAAATGTCTTGATATGATAACCTCATCAAGTTTCTCCGAGACTTGGGAGAGAACATAGCATTATTTATGATGAGTTTAGTTCCCTTGGGCAAGATTATAATGGCTTTCCCAAAGCCTTCAATCAAATTAGCACTACCAGAAATTGTAGTAACATTAATCTTGTCCATGTTTAGATGAGAGAAATATTTCTCGTATTTGAATATCGTATGTGTAGTGCCAGAATCAATCAAACAAATATCTTCATAATTGGACAGCTTACTTTGAAAATTATCCATATCTTCAAATAAAATGACATACACCAAATAAAATATATATTAAATTTTTGTACAAAGTGAAAACTTATACTATAAGGAATTTGTAATCACACTTTAGTACGCAATTACAAAAAATATGTCCAACTTAAAATCTCACAATTTTCAGGCACCTTATGCTCTTAATACTCCATTGTTAAAAAATAGTTTTAAATAATTAGTACGTGCTTGTTGCTTAGCTTAATACGCACAAGAATTTGATTCTACAACAAATGTGTAGGATAATAAGAAAATAATAAAATAGAAGCTAGATATAATATAGCCATCTAAAACCACTTTTAATTACTTTAACTGTTCACAGAAAATGACTTGCAATTTTTTTTTTATAACTAATGACGTACAGTTATAATACTCCTAAAAATCCATGCAGACTGTTTTTCATTCTTCTTTTGCAAAATAATAAACAATAATAACCTACGTAGCCGCCAATCAATCTTTTTCCTTTTTTTTTTCTTTTTCCTTTTGCAGCGCCTACCATTTGCTTTCATTAATGTATCTTTTTTTTTTTTCAATAAATAATGATAAAATTGAAATTCAAGTCAATTTAATAATAAATAATAATAATATAATTAAACTAATCCATACTAATCAAAAAATAATACTCAGGCAAACAACTACTTTTACATGATTCTTTATTAAATAACTCTTATCAATAAAAATAAAATAAAATTAAAAATCATTCATTCTTCCATGTTTACGGAACCATCACCAATTAAGTGATCAATCTTTCCTTTAGAATGCTCGTAAAAGTCTGCTACATCCAAGCATGTGATGTCAACATTATTTTCAGAGAGAAAGTTAGTCTCGGGATTTCTCTCTTTCTTCTTTAGTGATGTTTGATAAAGATCAACCAAGTGCTTGAGAGAACGACAGTCACGTTAATAATATCCTCTTTCACCACATTAGAAACAAGTAATTGCTTCACGTTTCTCATCTTTTCTCTTTTTGTTCGATGAATGATTAACACCCGGACAGGAGTTCTTTCGTGGTCATCATGACCACGACCACAACTACGTCCATGACCAGGGTCGCGGCCTTTTCCACGCGTAGCATGGTGAGCATGCACATCATTCACCTCAGGAAATGGTGCAGATCCAATAGGTTGGTTCTTGTGATTTTTCATCAACAAATTCTTATTTTGTTCAGCCACGAGAAGATGAGAACTCAGTTCAGTATACTTCTTGAAACCTTTTTCTCGATATTGTTGTTGTAAGAGCACATACGAGGCATGAAAAGTGGAGAGCATCTTTTCCATCATATCATTATTATTGACCGTTTCTCTACATAGTTTCAATTGAGAATAAATTCTGAACATCGCAGAATTGTACTCATGAACAAACTTATAGTCTTGAAACCTTAGATGCATCCATTCATATCGTGCTTTTGGGAGGATGACCATCTTTAAGTGGTCAAATCTTTCTTTTAGGTTATTCCACAATACGAGTGGATCCTTGGTAGTAAGGTATTCAATTTTCAGAATTTCGTCAAGATGATGACGCAAAAAAAATCATAGCCTTAGTACGATTTTGACTAGATATTGTATTTTCTTTCTTTATAGTGTCTCCAAGACTTATAGCATCTAGGTGGATTTCAACATCCAACACCCATGAAATATATTTCTTGCCCGAACTTTGAAGGGAAACGAACTCACACTTCGTAAGATTGTTAGCCATATGGAAAAGAAAAGAAATAAAAAAAAATAATACCTCAGCCTTAGCCTTCAAATTTGAGACAGTAGAGTCTCGTGCTGATAACGTGTTATAAAATAAGAAAAAATAGAGAACAAGAAGAATAGAGAGTAATTGTTAGAAGCCCTTCTATTTATAGGGAAATTCTATTCCTAATTTCTGAGTAAAAGACAAATACTTTAAATCCTAATAGACGTCAAGTAGATCTTGATAGACATTCACTACAATTGATATACATTAATATCATAGCATTATGATTGTTTTGGATCTAAAACTTATATATACTGTTGTTTGAGTAAAATTTTTGTATGTATACAAGCTAAGGGTGTCAAGTGGGGCGGGATAACTAACCCAGCCTGGTAAGCCTTAGGGCTTTAGGGTTTTGGGTTCCGGGCCGGTTATTTTATTAAAATGGGCCCGGCTAACTCGGTCCGGACCAAGCCCGGTCCAGGCCCGGCCCGGATACCTTTTTTTTAAAAAAAATTAAAAAAATTGGGATTTTGGGCCAAACTAGCCGGTGGCCCAATGGCTATATAGCCGTTTTTGGGTCCAAACGGCTAGTTTGAGCCCATTTATTAAAAAAAAAAAATTTAACTTTAAAAAATATTTTATAATCCCCAAAAAAATTCTATAAATACCCTACAACTTCAAATCATTTTTCACACAATTTTTCACTCTCTCAAATCTCATTCTCTCTCAAATCTCAATTCTCAATTCTCAAATATTCAATATACTTAATTTCTTAAAGTGTTCACTTTAATTTTTTAATTTTTCGTTTACAAAGTACGAGCGAAAGTTTCTAAAGTTGTAACCTTCGGATACTTCCAAAATTTGGTATTGTCGTTCCATCTCTTACGTTTAATTTTTATTTGTTGTATTAATTGTTTAATATTTAATTTTATTATATTTGTGTATTTTGAATATTTTTAGTTTAATTTAATTTATATTATGGATAAATTAAGAAACCTCGCTACTAAAGGTGTTAAAATTTTTTGTCATGGAAGTGGTAATGGTAGTAAAAAGCGAATTACTAGCGGTAGAGGTAGTTCAAGTAGTAGATATACCCGTGTGCCTTCGCCTCCGATACCGCTTGGTTTACCTTTTGAGGAAGAAATAAGTGTAGATGCTCACGATATGGATTATGTAGAAACTCAGGAAAATTACGGTATAGACGAAGAAAATGAAGTAGATGCGGTTAATTTAGACGAAGATAATGAAAATATTGCTGAGACACCCGCAGTAGGAGATGCTAACGTTAGATCTGAATCGGTTAATCTCCCTCCTCATCCTCCTAGTTCCCCAAGACCTCGTAAAAGAACTAGTGTTGCATGACAATTTTTTGAACGTATATCAGATATTGAGGTGCAATGCAATATTTGTCAACAAATATATAAGCATGGAAGTGGAGGCAAGCAAGAGGGTACAGGGACGTTAATGAGACATATAGCTGAAGATCACAAAAGAGAGTTAAATATTGCACAAGGTGGTAGGGATGTTGGTGGCCAACGCAAACTAGAATGGACCCAGCAACCGGTCACGTAGAGAAGAAGTATAATAAATTGAGGGACCGGAAAGAAATAGCTAAAATGGTAGCTATGGGTTGTTTGCCTTTTAGTTTTCCTTCTTCTGATGCTTTTAGTCGTTATATACAAGCAATTTATAATCCTATATTTAACGGTATTCCTAGAACTACTTGTCGGTCTGATATTTTTAGACTTCATTTACAATATTATTTTTATTTATCAACATTGTTAAAAAAATATTCAATGTAGATTGTCTCTAACTTCTGATCTTGTCGTGCTGTAAATAAAAATGATTATTTAACCGTTACTTATCATTGGATGGATAGTAATTTCGTGATGCAAAAATGTATTTATGATGAAGATCGTAAACATATTGGACAATTTATCGCTGATTCTATTGTTAAAATTGCCGGATATTATGGTATCAAAAATAAAATTTTATGTATTGCTTTTGATAATGCTTCTAACAACAAGACTGTATATCTCTCTGCCCTTGCCTGAAATTTTTCATATTAAGTATGCATGTCATATATAGAATTTAATTGTAAAAGATGGTCTTGAGTTTTTTGAGTTTTATATTGAAAAAATTCGTCTTGCCATTGGTTTTATTCAAGGAAATAATCGTAGATCAAGAATTAGATAATTTAAAGTTAAATGTCAAGAAAATGGACTTACACCGATTTTGATGCCTGAGGAAATTGATACTAGATGGAATTCTATGTATGAATTTTTAAAAACTTGTTATAAATATAGAATTCCTATTACACTAGCTTTTAACCAATATTGCGGCTCATTTGTTGATTCTGCTAATTGAATGCTACATAATTCTGATTGGGTTGTAATTAATGATCTTGTTAAGTTTTTAGAAAAATTTTATGTAACTACGGTTGAATTTTCCGGTGCTTATTATCCTACTGTTTGTAATATTTTGGCATATATAACCGGTATTTCTTGTTTGCTAAAAGAATATAAAAATAAAGAAGGTTATAAAGAAGCTGTTGGCGCCATGTTTACGAAATTTAAAAACTATTTTTTTCCCGATTCCCCCTATTTACTTGGTTGGTGCTATGCTAAATCCGTGCATGAAATATAATAATATGTGCCACTTTAGTACTCTTATTTATACTAACTTAAAAATAAATACTAACCAAGATTCTGAACAAGTACAACCTGATTTGTGGACGGCTACGGCTGATGCAAAGGATTACATAGAAAAATTATATAATCACTATGCTGATTTATTTGATTTAGCCGTACCTACAAATATCACTCCAACTGTCGCTCCTCATCCTCCTGAGGAGCCATCTTCTTCTACAAGGCCGGCACATAGTGATTTTTCTGATTCGTTTTATGATTTAAATTGTTGGAACAGTGTTGATGAGAGAACTTACACATCAACTTATTGAGAAGAGCTGAAATATTATCTTCGGACGGCACCAGAGGATCACAGACGACGGATCAACACGTTGGATTGGTGGAGGAGTAATGAAACACAATATCCTGTGCTTTCAAGATTAGCTAGAGATATCTTGAATGTTCCAATGTCAACTGTTGCATCAGAGAGCGCCTTTAGTCAGGGACGACAGCAGCTTGGAGACAACTGACACTCATTGGGAAGCAATGCAATGAATGTTCTAGTTTGTCTCAGAGATTGGATTAGAGCGGAAAGAAGAAACCAAGGAATGGAACCGGAGCCGAGCGACAAGCTGAAACTTGAAGAAATTATGACTTCACGAGAGAACTCAGCAGAATCAAGTCCAATGCATGGTTTTGCCCCCGTTGACTTCGACTATCCTATGCAAGTTCCCGTTAATATTAACATGAATGAGTTGAAAAAAATGATGCATAATTTGTACATTTTTTATTCATGTAAATTATAAATTTTGGATCATTTTGCAATCAATAAATTTCCCAAATTCATTCACTCCTTAGTCCTTGCTTTTTATATTTTTTCATTTAACGATTTAAAATTTTAAATTGAATTTCTAGTTTTCTACTTTAAACTTAAAACTTACTTCTAATATATTATTAATTTACTATCAAATATTATTAATTTATTATACTAAGTAGCATATGTTCTGTATATTTGTGCATATATCTTCTAAAAAAGTGTATATTTAACGTATACATGTGTATATATTTTATAAATTAGTATATAAGTATATCTATATATATTGTAATGTATATATATTGTATTATATTTTATAAGTAGTAGTATATATACATTGAATGGTGCTTATACACGTGTATATATCTTCTATAAAAGTGTATATTTAACGTATACATGTGTATATGTTTTATAAATTAGTATATAGGTATATCTATATATATTGTAATGTATATATATTGTAGTATATTTTATAAGTAGTAGTATATATACATTGAATGGTGCGTATACACGTGTATATATCTTCTATAGAAGTATATATTTAACGTATACATGTGTATATGTTTTATAAATTAGTATATA